>NC_134020.1:54196827-54498494 GCF_040712315.1 Castanea sativa
TACTGCCAAGTATCTTCACCATCTCCTCAGTAGATTCCAATCTTTCGTCATATTGCATCGTGATTGGTTGAGATGGAGGATGAACTTTTAAAAACTCTTGAATGCTGTCCCTAGTGATGACAAATTCCTTGTGTCGTACCCAATAGTTTATATGATCCTCTTTAACGCTAGCATTGGAGAAAAACTCTCTGATAATCTCCGAGTACACTACTCCACTTAGATTCAGCAGTTTTGTCCATGTTCTTTCCTTGAACACTTCAGGTATGAAAGTGTTTGCAAGAGTTTCTAATTGCACAACCTTTTCCATGATGATAGTTGCTCCTTTGTAGAAGTCATTGTACTTTATGTCTGCTTCAATAGACTTGAAGTTATCTGAATCTGTGTGAGCACGCTTGGAGGATGGTTTCTTAGAAGCATGCTTGGTGGGAGACATCTGCAAAACAGATATAAAGTACAAACGAAAAAAATACAAAACAGACCACAAACACTTGATTAGATTCAAGTTAGTCCAAAACAAAAGTAAAAACATCTTAAACAGAGTATAATAAACTCAAAACAACATGTTATAAGAAATAAAACATGTAAACATGAACGCAATGCATAAAAAAAATGACTATGCATGTGTGTGCATGTGCTGATGCATGTGTGTGCAGCAGGTGATGCATAGTGTGTGCCTAGGTGATGCATGACATGGCATTGTGACGCACACAATGGGAAAAGTGTGTAAAACACACACCCAATGATCAAAACATGTCAAGCATGGTTAATCAAGGGTAATCCCAAACATTGGAACTCATTTGAGTCCAAACCAACACAAAAATGTCACTTGGACATTTTGTCGAACAAGCATGCAACACAGTTCTACATAAATGAATAATGCATGAACACAAAGAAATATGCCTAAATACATGCTTAGAATTCCACAAGGGGCCAACACAAACACAAACACAGCAAATGGGACTCAGCCCAATCAAAATTTTGAAGAAATTTTCACAAAAATTAGAATCCCAACCCATTTTTCAAAAGTCCACAATTTTTAAAACCCTAAGTTAAAAACTGCAGAAATCTAAGACAAAAGTGAAAATAATGTTTAGATAAACATACCTTGAAGTGATTTTATAGAAATTTTTACTTGAAAGTGATGGGGTTTGAGTGAAAGAGAGTTTGGGGTTGAGAGGGGTTCGAGAGGCAAAGTGAGGGAAATGAAGTAATTTGAAAAAAATGTCACATCTGCTACATAAAAACTGAAAACACGCGTTTTTCGCGGGTTAGAGAGTTGCGAGATTAGTTGTGAGACACATAGAAGCTTTTACGAGAGCTTTTAGTAGTGACACAATCGTGGGACACTCACGAAAGTTTCTGTGTAAACTTGAAAAATTCCAATTTTTGCCTAAAAACATTTCGCGAGTAGAGTTTAGTCGCGAAATACTCAAGAGGTAGTAGCGAGACTCTTTGGATGAAAATGTGACTTTTTAATTTCCTTTAAGCATTTTTCACGGGTAGCTCTAAGTCGCGAGAAACTCGCGAAAATGCCTCTGAACCAGTTTTTGAAGAAAACACAAAAATGCATTTTAAAACAAAAACTTAAAGCACGAAAGAAAAAACACACTTTCAAAAACATATAAAAATACTCAAAAATCTTTTTGGTTTTGATCGACAAGCAATTGAGTATACACATTACATTTAATCATATACAATCACATAAATGAAATAAGTATTCATTGAACAAAGTCTTGTGTATTGTGTATGAGTATCAAATGTGGAATAGTCCTTAGTCTAGGGTGAAGCTTCAATGATTGATTCAATCAAGTCATACACAACTAGTACTAAGTCAAGTGGAATATCTCAATTATAGAAACGAACATATTTGATCTCCCACATTCATTATGAGAATTTGAGATAGTAAATAAAGGCGAAAATATTATTTTGGTCCCTATATTTTGAGGTCACAGTCGATTTAGTTCTGACATTTTGATAATAGTAAATTTGGTCCCTGTTATTTTCAACTTAGAGTCAACGACGTGTGCATGTGGCACATTGAAGCTGACGTGGCAAAAAAAATATTATTAAAATTTTTAATAGAATTTTAAAATTCCATGCCAGCATTAATTTTTTTTTTTTTTTCCT
Organism: Castanea sativa; assembly: GCF_040712315.1. Classification (NCBI taxonomy): domain Eukaryota; kingdom Viridiplantae; phylum Streptophyta; class Magnoliopsida; order Fagales; family Fagaceae; genus Castanea; species Castanea sativa. The sequence goes on from NC_134020.1 coordinate 54,198,955, forward strand.
AAAGCTCAATTTCAAAAAAAAAAAATGGTTTCTCAATTTAAAGAAAGATTAAAAAAAAAAGTTCTCATGAAAAAAATTAGCACCTAACAACAATACAACATTACAATTTTTCCTTACATTTTCTCGTACTTTATTGACAATCAAATGCAAAAACACTGTCTTGATTTTTCTATCTTAAAACCTTCAATTCAAATACATTCTACAACAATATTTCACCTACGTACAATTGTGAAACATCCGGATAAAAAAAAATTGAAATTTTAAAACACAAAATCTAGTAAATTTTCATTCGCTAGCAATGACTTTCTTGGTAACCAAATAGGGAAAAAAAAAAAAAAAAACAGATGGAAAAAGTTGATTTCATTCTAATTGTTATTTGTTTCTACAAATGAACCAAAAATTGAAACAAGATTTTTGGTTGTTTTTTGTTACAAATTTGAGATGTATTTCTATGGAAGAGGAAGTAGGAACCCAATCAAAGCTCTCCATGGCAATCAAGCGAATCAAGTATGAAAGCTCGGATTTGTGTTAAAAACACAAGAGCTGTTTAGACCCCAAATTAAAAATTACGGCTCGGTTGATTTTACTCTAACTTAAACTAAGTGTGGAATAAAGTAAATGCGAGTGAACAAACAAGAAAGCTACTCTAAGCCATATTCAACAAATCACAACTGTAAAATGAAAGCTAAAAGAGTAGGGAAGAGAGATGCAAACACAAGATAATACTCCGATGTGTTATCAAAGAGGAAACCGAATAATTTGGCGAAAAACCTCACCGCCGCCCTCTAAGTAGTAGATCGATCCACTAGATAATAAATTGGGATACACGAATAGCAAGAAACCTTCCAAGCCTAATCTACCTAGTACACCTAAGCCCTCCAAGCTCCTACTCCAACAAGGCTTCTCGGAACCGTGTCATGTCTAGTTTTCTGAATCCCGCAATGCGCCCGATTGCATCCGCCAAAACTTGGCTTCTTCCAATGCTTCCCAGTAGCACCAGAACCTCTTCTCTAGAGGGAGATGAACTTTGTTGATTTATGGTACTTCACTACATTAGTTATAATCTCCAAACATCTCTAAACCTTTTGAGAAATAATTACAACATGCTGCTAACCCTGCAGCTGGAACCCTTTCCTCCCTTTCCCCCTAAGCACTTTGTGCATGGAGAGATGATAATTCGGCTACAAGGTCTTTACATTTCTAAACTTTTGGCTATGCATTTTGAAGTTGTATTTCATATTCTTAGTTGGACTACTTGCTTTGTACTATGCTTTAACTCTAATTGAGTTGTGTAGTCATCTTTGATGTAGAGTATGTTGATTTATTACTTGCTATGCTTATTCGTCAGCATGTTTGGATGGTTAATTCATTGATTGATTGATCATTTTAGTCAAATTATGACTATTGACTTTATGATCATGTTCGATGGTTTTTATTATTATTTTTTGCTGAAAATAAAACCTATCAAGGTCTATGGTTTTAATGATACTGTCTCTTGTTTGCTTGATTGGTTTGTAGGCCAAAATGGGGTTTTACCCCTTTCAACCAAACTTTCCAGCATTTTGCCCCCTGTTGAAACTATTTAGAGATATGCCTATGTTTTGAAACTCGATTTTTAGAAAATCGAGTTTCAATGAAAAACTCGATTTGGCAAAAATTGAGTTGCTTGAAAAAACTTGCATGGAACTCGAGTTCCATGCAGGTTTTTATTTTATTTTATTTTTATTAGTTTGATTGCCTATAACTCGATTTTCTAAAAATCAAGCTTTTCATTGAAACTTAATTTTTAGAAAATCTAGTTTAAAACAGGGACATATCCCTAAATAGCTTCAGATAGAGGGCATTTTGCTAGAACTTTTCAGCAAAAGGGGTATATTCCCATTTTGGCCTTGGTTTGTACTTATTCAAACTATTCGTATCCAGTGGTTTCATTGAGTTTTTCAAAAAAGATAGGTTAAATTTGTTATCTATTGACTCAGTCTTTAGTCTAAGTGTAAGTTGAATTGTTTCTATGTTTCATAGCTTACATTTAATCATTTAGTCTAAATGTCAGATTGCAGACACTTTATTTAACTTTTTGCTGAAAGTACAGATATAAGCTTAAAGCTAAAAGCTAAATTAAATAGGATTTTGTTAATGAATACTTTAAGAGTAGATGTATCTAATACTTTATTATATAATACATTTCTATATTTATTGAAAAATAAACGCAATCTGTAAACATGTATCCAAAAAAACACATACAATCACAATAAATTTGTGCATGTAAGTCAATAAATCATTAACACATGTATTACTTTTTTCTTTTTTTCTTTTTGTTGAGAAACAAACACACACACACACACACACATATATACAGGGGAAGGAAGATGAGATAAGGGAATACACTCATACGCCCACGTATTACTTTTTGTTATAAAAAGCATGCGTTATATCTCATAATAAGTATCATTTTCATAATAATTAACCAAATATAGGTGCATGAATAGAGATAGTTGCTTATACAGAGTATTCTCTTTTTATTGGGAGTCATAAGATTTTTTGGTCGAAATATAATTGGAATCTAAATTTTATGTTTAAGGAGGACAAACAATTCAATTGTTTTATCAATTTCTGGATTTAAGAAAAAGGAAGACCTTGCAACTTTCTCAGTGTAGCGATCGAACAATCCATCAATTATCTCATTTCCAAACTGCTTTACAAGTAATCCTTCAAAGGGGGCTCTCAAAAATAAAGCACGCATCGATGGGCTCTGCAAGGTAACATGCTTTTTCTGGTTTTTCAATATTGCCATTCTCTCAAAGCTGAAATACTCACTTCTTTCAACCAATGCCTTCAATTCCTTAGGAGTTGGGAAATAAAGCGGAAAATTGAATGTATCCACTTTTGCTTCATTGACTAATCCCTGCAATTGGAAACCATGATCAATGCCTTATCAAAAGAATAACTTTGTCGTGAAGCAATGTTTTGCTATCAAGGTCGGTTTGATACAATTTTCAACATAAGAAGATGAATTTAATTTGGAATTCATTTATGAGATTTTCACTTGTATTTTTTAAAATTATATTTGTTTAAAATTTAGCAATAGAATTATTCAATAGTTCGATAGTAAAACTCTACTTTAATGAAAAATCTCTTGTAAAGATAGTTTCTTAATGGAAATTAAAACTTTCTAGTAAAGATAGTTTTCGCGTTTTCCTATATTTGGTAGTACATATTAGAAAAAATAAGTTAAAGAAAATTGTTAAAAATATAACTTGTTTCTAATGATTTTTTTTTTTTTTTTTTTTTTTTTGCGAAAAACAACTTTATCTCACACCACGCTAAAATAAAGGAAGTTAATATGTAATATGGAAACTATTGAAAAGAACTCTATCTCAATTTGAGGTCATTATCAAATATAAGAAAATAAGATAGTTTTCCAAAACATACATTTTGGAAAACAAAACATTTTTTTAGAAAATATTAATGTTGAAACAAACGGAGTATTGGCCTTCATAGGCAAAGATATATTCTATCAAAATTAAATTAACAATAGATTTCATATCAATCATATATATAAAAAAACAAAAAACAACATAAACTTGACTTGTGCAAATAAGAATAAGTTTAAAGGTAGGAGAGAAAAAGAGAAGGAATCGAAGGATTATTTACTTACCACTTTAGCCATGTCCATTAGGCAAGATCCTATCATATCTATCTCTATACCAGTATGTGAGTCAGAGTTGCTCATAACATCAGGGATGCCTGATAGGAAAAGTGCCAGTAGCCCTCCACTCACAAGCTCTTGTGCTCTAGCAAATAGGATGGACTCCATATCCTTGGCAAATTGAGTTGCATAGGCGTCCTTAACTTCCTTTGGTGCATTTGTGTAGAAAATCCTCCCTTTATTCCATGCAGGTGAAGCTTCATCCATAACATCCACGGGGATGTTTGACAGCCAGTGTACTGCAGAAGAGGAGTGAATAAAATGAAGAGATGCCTTGGGAAACAAGAGGCCATGGAAAGAACCCGGTACCCCGGCCGCAAAGTATTGTCTATTGGGAGGAAGGGACATGAAAAGAGTATTGAAATCATTGGAGACCTGGTCGTTGAAGAACACTACAAAATCTGGGATTTTACTATTTCCTCCTTTTGATATGTATTTGAGTTTAATAGCTTCTACTATGTTTTGCATTGCCCTGAAGGTATTGGGTCCTGTAGAACAACCCAAGTCTGCTATACATATTGGGTTTGGAGAAGTTGGGAAGGCGTTGATGTCAAACTGATTGGCTATGGCCTCATTGATCTTTTCTATGGCAGCTTCCACAATCCCTCTCTACAGCACAAAGTGATGATTAACATTTTTTATATTGATCATAATAATTAGAATCACGAAAGTTTTATCTCAAAATAAATTAAATAAACCATCAAAGTATCTAACGTAAAAATACTCATCAATTGCAACGTTAAAAACAATTCTTTGATTTACCCATTTGATCCCCAGTTCTCAATGAACATAAGAATTTTAATAAGATAGCCTAGCACAAACCACCCAGCCATTTTCATATAAGTTGTAGTTGCTTCAAGAAACACCATTTTTTTTTTTTTGATAGGAACAAACACCATTAAATGGAGATGTGGTACAAACCCAATAGGAAATAAAATAGATCGAAAAGTATATAACCTGATAGGTGGAGTTTTGAACATAGCTGTCAGGGCCCTCTCCTCCTTTCATTGCCATATGTGTCTTTATGTCTTCAGATGTCTGTTGAAAGCAGTTGTTGTTATAAGAGCATAATGGTTGATGCACTATTTAGGAGAAAGGTGTTCACCAATAAATTATTTCTTCAATTTTATCGTCCAAAAGATTCACTTTCAACTTCACAGATTGACCTTGCCAACTTATACTTAAGCACTATATGCTCAGAAAAAAAAAAAAAAAACCTTAGCAGTTAGCAGTTAACACGACACTGCTTGAATGTTTACTTGAAGCAAGGCTTGGAACTAAAAACGTGGAATCCCAATATTTAAAAAAGAAAAAAAAAAAACAAAAACAAAAAAACAAAAAGAGAAGAAGAGAAAGTGGATTCCCGATTATCCCAAAATAAAGAACGTCGATTTTTAAGAGAGAGAGAGAGAGAGAGAGCATGGATTGGAAATAGAAAATGTATTTGAGTTTTCAAAAACTAACGTTGGCAGGTTATATGATGGGTTTCCTTCTCCAAAATCTGACTTGACTTGATTCAACTTTGAAAACCCTTAGTTTTGGAAAGTTCCACCAAGTCCGATGACGTTTCTAATGAAAATTGGTTTGAGATCTACCAATTCCAATGATTAATACAATCAAATTGCAGAGATCCGGCGAGATCTCAATAGATCTGGTGAGATTTCTACTGTTGCTGTCTTTCAATCATAACTGGTTTCCCCAAATTTGAACATCACCCAACAAGAATCTGATTTGGCCTCCTTTACTAGTTGACAATAGGTATGGTTCTCCACCACCCGATGGGTTGAGCACTAGGTCGGGTATGGGTTAAGCACAATGCTAATTCGATTTGACCTACGGACACCTCTAATTGTGGTAGATTAATTTGAGAATGTTGTAAATTTTTATTGTATCCCTAGGTTTATTGAATAAAAATATGACGTCAAAAGAAAATAAATATTAGAATTCTACAAACGATTACAAAATTAGAGATATGAACAAGTGGGTAATTGCTTACACAAACTTAAAATTTTTTTTTGATACATCAATAATTGAAAGAAGAGAAATTTGAATAATGGCTTTTTGGGAAAGCACTAGGAGGTGCCAATCAATTAAGTTACAACTACAAGATTCTTAGCTTATTGCAACAAGGGATTATACGTCTATTACAAATGATCATGGTTTGAAAATCCAGACTGGACCGTAATGTCGAATCAGGTTAACCAAAAACTGGTCATTATTCCGATTTTTAAACCCATAAAACTGAAAGTTTTATTTTTGCAAGAAACCATTCCAATTGCAGTCAAGCTGTCCGGTTTTTGAGACTATGCAAGAATTTGCCGGTTTCTTTCCCTAAAATATTTTTGCAAAAAGTGCTATATATATATACAAAGAGCTCATGTGGAAAAACATGAGATTCTGTCATGTGGTGTACTCTATGAAGAGAATTGAAATACTCTTACGATAAGAACAAATTTAAAAATAAAGACTCTTTATTTCTATTGGTTCAATGTTTTAAGACTAATTTTTGTTATATCTTTTATTCAATGTTTTAAGACTAGTATTTGTTTCATTTAGTTTAATGTTTCAAGACTTTTTATCTCTTTCACACACAAAAACTCTTTGCATTTCTATTTACCCTTTTCACTTCTACTCCTTTACATATACATGTCTACAGTTCTTCATGTCATCCTATCTCAAAAACACTCAAAAAAAAAATCAATATAATTTATCTTCAACCTTTCAATGACACTTAGATAACTCCAACATTTTGGCACCATTTAATTCTAACCCATATGAGTAGGCCATGATCAAGTAAGGGGGCTTGCATGCGGTTTTTATTCAATGATGATATCTTATGGTTTTGATGTTGAAGTCAAACGTTATGGATTTTGTGAAGGTTGTGATTCACTTTGAGTCTTTGGGTGTTTGGGTTTTTTGTTTGGGAAAGTCATAAATGTATTTGTCTTAGAACTAAAGAAAAAGAAAAAGAAAAAGAAACATTCTAATTGATTATTGATGAAGTTAACTATTTTATTATTATTTTGTGTTAGAACTCATAATTTGTAAGTTTCTTTGTAGGTTTTTTTACAACTATTTTGTGTAGTATGAGCCATAGTGACAAAAATAAAAATCGATGATGATTTCAAAGTATTTTCCACTTTTTTTTTTAAAGATACCGAAGACCAACTAAAAGCAACTAAATTGTGTTAAATAGATGTATTTTTAACCAATTTTTCTTTATTTAATCACGTTCTCTTTATGTTAATACTTACAAATGATTTCCTTAATCTTATCGAGATAATAAATTGGATGTTTGCAATTGAGGTCTCTATATTTGGTTGTGAGAATAAAGTGGTTGAGGAAGTGTTTAGGAGGTGCTTAAATTTTTGTAATTTTAGAATATAAAAGTATTTAATACTTTAATTCTTTTTTATAGATTTCAAAATCATTTAATTAGTTTAAAAAATAAAATCTACTTTTAACAGTAAATAATATAATATGTTACAGTCTTATAGTGTTTTACAATTTTTTTTAAATAAAATATAAATTAAAAAAATCAAGTTTCAAAGTATTCAACAATATTGTTGGCAAACATAAATATTATACAACAAAATAAGTATTATATGTAGGTCTTAATATACATTAAAAATTATTTCAAATGAAATTGTAATGTAATCAACGTATCACGTGAGACATCATCTAGTATATTCTTATAAAAGTTGGGATTTTCACAACTGGTGGTTGCACACAACAATGACGAGTGGCACAATCTTCTATCCATTTAGAATGAAGTGGACAAATAGTGCCACATGACAAGTACCAATTTGTCCATAACACATCACATTTGACATGTGGTAACACATTTAATCCAAAATTAATGGTACATTATAAATATTTTGTATTTTATACTATTAGAGGTGGTGGTAGTGTATGTATACAATATTTATTTCATATATATATATATATATATATATATATTGCTATCTAGTATTCACATTTGATCATCTGATAAATAAAAAATGTAATTATAAAATAGAATAATTATTTGGTTTTTTTTTTTCCAAAAAAAGAACCACTAACATTTGAAGCCTCCATAAACATTGCATAAAATCTATTAATTACATATGTTTTTTTATTGGAGAAAAATCTAATTATATATACTAATTAAAAGAAAGAGGCTACTTTTATATATATCTAATTATATATGTTTTTAATAATAATAATAATAATAATAATAATAATATTTTGCTATTACTATTCACATTGATCATTTTTATTTGATTATTTGATAAATGAACAATGTAATTATAAAATAGAGTTTTTTTTTTTTTTTCAAAAAACAATCACTTACATTTGAAGCCTCTATTTTTTATTATTGGAGAAAATTTTAATTATATATACAAATTAAAAGAAAGAGACTACTTTAAAAAATGATTGGCCAGCCAAAAAAAAATGTTAAGATTAAATTTTATATCTAGTTACTTTTTTAAAATTACATGGGTCAACACACCTATCTAATAACATCCTCATTTGAGTTTTAGGGGGGATAAAAACTAAATACTATCATTTTCATTAAGTGAGTATTACACACACCTATTCATTATCATTATCATTTAAGTTTTAGGGGAAAGAGATGAATACATAATTGATACAATATAGTGATTTACATCCTTCTATCTTACATAGGTAAAAAATAAATAAATAAATAAATAAATTCTAACATGTGAATTAAACATGGATCCAATACATTGTCTTTTTGTGTTACACAATTTTTTCAATGACCTTTTATATTACTAATGGAAACATTAAAAGAACAACAGTTTGATAGGTTGTAACCCAGAGGTATAATTAAGGGATTAATACATCCAGTAGAAAAAAAAAAATTATTATATCATCTTTTGTAACTCTTACTTCCTCATTTTCTTTAGCATCTGTGTAACTCATGCCTAGTCGTCTCCTCCAAAAACCAAAACATAAAAACCTTAAATTTTATTAATAATTGATAATTGCCCTATATGTTAACATATAAAACTACCAATTCAATTCCAACAAAAAATCCTGACAAAGGTATGGTCTTTTTTTTTTTTTTTTTTTAAACTTTTCCTTTTGGTATTCTATCAAATTTCTTTTTCTTTTTGAAGTTAATTTCTATTTCATTTGATAAATAAAATAGATACAAAGTATTTTATTATAATGTTGTTGGTGATGTTCTTCATAGATAAACGGTCATCTAGATATTCAACAAAATTTTGCAGCCAAGTGAGAGAGACATGGAATCCAAGCGTATACTTTCTCTTGATGTTGATGGAGTTCTATTTGGGAACTTCTTTTTTTAATTAGCGATAAAAGGAGAGTTACAAAGTTTTCCACATTATTTATCTTACTACAGATGGAGTTCTATTATTGTTGATGTTGATGTTTTTCTTTTGAGAACCAATTATTTTTAATGTTCTCCATAGATAAGCTTACAATTGTTTTTTTTTTTTTCTTTTCATTTTTTGTTACATAGCAAATTTAATGTTTTTGTTATTAACTATTAACTTGTAGACTCTTTTTTTTTTTTTTGTTGAAAGAATTAATTATTAAATTCAAATAATTTGTTACAATTTATTTGTGCATTTACTAAAGGACAAAATTTAGCTACAAAATTAGTTGTAAGCTAATACTACAACCTTACACAATAAAATAAATGTTACTACATATTTAAAAAACTTAACAAATGAATTGCATGTTCTTTATGCTCTTAAATTCTTAATATATATGTCAAATAGTGTGCCAATCGAATATTATATAATCTATAAGCTTATATTTTATGCATAATTTTAAACTATAAAAACTTGCAATTTGAACAATTTATTGATGACATAGCTATTGATATTTAGTTTTTTAAAAGTTTTGCAAGTATGAAGAATATAAGAAGAAGATGTCATCCAATTGTGAATTTGTCAAAATTCACCTTCAATAAAAAACTATTGAGTAAGATTGTAACTTATGACTATAACAAATTTTGTAGCTAAATTGTATCTTTTACCAAATATTTGTTATGTGTGTGTATATATACACACACAAGTTATTCTTTTAAACAAAAAAAAAAAAAGAAAAAAAGAAAAAGATAATAATTAATAGAGGACGAATAACAATAATAAATCCGGTATGTAATAAGGGTGTTATGGTAAAGGCTGCTTTTAGGGTAATTATTAATAAATTATTTTAGGAAAATTTCAACACTATTTTAGCAAGAAGTAGAAAAAGTTGTCAAAACATTAAGGAGTGTTTGGTGTGGTAGTTTAAGATGAGATTTTTGTAGTTTTTTGAAATTTGTGTGGGTGAAAAAGTGTGTAAAATTGTTTAAAATGTAAAAATATGAGTTTGAGAAAACAAACCAAATAGATTCTAATTAATTTTTTTTTTTATAAAATATTTCTTAAAATAATTTATTAACAAATATGCATAAAGCATAGGTTAGCATTTCTCATATAATATAATATATTTTCTCTCAAATAAATAGTGTTTTTTTTTCTCTTCACAACAACTCTACTTTAAATATTTATAAATCATAATAAGTTTGGAGAAAAAAATCGTGTAAAGCACAGGCAATAACTAATGAGTGTCAAACATTCAAAAGTCATAGTTACCTTTATTTTTTGCCGGATCTATTTGTTTGGGAAGAGACTGACGAGATGGCTTGAAATAGACTAGAGGCTTTTCCAATCTGCTTGTTTGGAGGGTGAATAAGTGAAGTAAGAGAGGTTGATGAAGTGAGGCAGAGGGAGCAAGAGAGAGTGGTGATTAAGAAGTGAGAGGAGGCGAAAGAGACAGACGAAGAGTCAGTAAGAGTCAACGGTTAGGTGGGGTTCATTTTTTTTAGGCAAAATGTACAAGTGGGGTTTAAATTTTAATTATTTTATTCTAAAATATAAAAGACAAAGTTGTCTTTTCAACAACTAGGAAAGAACTATGTGGAATATTCTCTTTTATTTGTCTTCAATGATTTTTAAATAAATTAGTTTATTAAACCTTTTGAATTATTATCTGTCTTGTAAGATTTGTTAAAAACTAATAAGAGAAATTCTACTCAGAGGACGTTTGGATTGCGCGTTTATGCGTCCACGTCTACGTTTGGTTTTTCTTTTTCTTTTTTTCAAGCGCGTATGTTACTGTTCATTGGTCATGAACAGTGATTTTTGGCATGAACAATACTTTTTACACATTTAAAAATTATTTTACTACAGTATTTTCAGTTTTCAGTTTTCAGTTTTCAATAATAAGTTCTATACAAACAGACCCTTAGTCTTTACTCTTTATTTTTTAATCAAGATATATTCAAATATTTTTAAACATTATATGATTTTAATCAATATTGCTAAATTTTGTATATTTAATTAATTAATTTTTATATTATTAATTATTAAAATAATTATTACTTCATCACAGTTTAAGTTTAGTTAAATCTCAATTTGACCTTAAAAACTTTGAACATACCTTCTTTGCAATATTTTGAACGGTTCGATTTTTAAAACCATACAAATAATTAGATTTATTTGGTTGGAATTACTGTAGAATTTAATTTTTGCGTTCAAGAAGGAAAAGCAATATGATTAGCTTCTGGATTTAAGAAAAATGAGGATCCTTCAACTTAATTTGTGAGGGAAGCGATTAAACAACTCATCTAGGATCTCAATTCCAAAATGTTTTTCAATTATTCCTTCCAACGAGGGACTCTACAAGATAAGACATTTCTCCTGGTTATTCAATACTTCCATTCTCTTAATGCTGAAATTTCCATTTCTTCCTATCAATGCCTTCAGCTTCTTGGGGGGAGTGTAATACACTGGCACATTAATGAATCCACTTTTTCTTTTTCTTTGCAATAAAAAACTACCTTAACAGCCAAATGTAAAAACCACGGTCTATGCTAACCTTCACCCTATAATTACAACACATTTTTCTATGTAGTGAGTAATAAAAATATATACCCACATAAAATTACTATTTTATTATCATTGCTCATCATATGACGAGCTGTGCCAAAATTTGTGATTTGTGACACTAACATTTTTTGTAAAAAAATGTGGATTTAGTTTAAATGACTCTGAATCATTATTATGTGATGAGTTGTGCAAAAAATTGCTATTTGTGACACTAGCATTTTTAGTAAAAAAATGTGGATTTAGTTTAAATGACTTTGAATCATTGAAGCATTGATTCAGAGAGCAAAATAATCTATATTCTCCTTCTCCCTTCCAAAACCTGTTGTCTTCTTTTGGTTTAACAATAAAGCATGGCTGGGACCTTTGTGGGCGAAGCATTTCCGTCTGCAACCTATTGTTTAAAAAGTGCATTTTACGCTTCCTCAAATGCATTTTACATTTCTTCAAATCAAACACAATTATATTTAATATAATTACGTTTTAATAAATGATTCAACATAATATCAAAGGTAATTTTTTAGAAAAAATTACATTTGGTCAAAAAGCATTCCCCATGTGCAACTGGGGATACATGAACCTAATCTATTAAAAAATAGATTAGGTTACCTAATTTATTTTTTAATAGATTAGTGCGACACCCTAATCTATTAAAGAAAAGATTAGGTAACCTAATCTATTTTTTAATAGATTAGGTTCATGTATTATGGTTGCACATGGGTTCATGAACCTAATCTAATGACTAGAACTGCATCTACTTCAGTGTGGTAAGAACTAAAAACTGCACAGGCTTTCACACAACAAACAAAAACCAATCTGTTATCAGTTTCCTGGAGTTACTAATCACTTTGTCAATTTCTTTCCATTGAAAAAAAGAAAAGAAAAACATGGCTGAGATCCTAGTAGCACCAATACTGTCTGCATCCCTTAAAGCGTTTTTTGACAAGATGACGTCTCCGGCGGTCGTGAACTTCATCCTGGGAAGAAAAGTCCCTGATACACTACTAAAAGAGCTGAAGACATTGTGTAGTACCCTCAGCAAAGTGCTCAATGACGCAGAGGAAAGGGAAATCACACGCACAGATGTCAAAGACTGGCTTGATGAGCTTAAGGATGCTGTCTACCACGCAGAGGACCTTTTGGATGAGATCGCTACTGATGCTTTGCGGTGCCAGGTGGAAGCTAATTTTGGTACCTCTAAGAGGAAGGTACGTAACTACATCTCTACTTCATATGATCGGTTTCAGGGAAAACTAGAATCAAAGATAAAAGAAGTCGTAAAAATGATGAATTCTCTAGCTTTACAAATAACTACTATAGGTCTGAAAGAAGTTCTTGAAGGGAGATCTTCCCAAAGTGTGCCCACAGCTTCTCTGGTAGATCCAGACACTATAGTTTACGGTAGGGATGATGATGAAAAGGCAATAGTCAACTTGCTGCTCTCAAACGATGTAGCAAGCAACAACCACTCTTTTGTGATTCCCATTGTGGGCATGGGTGGGGTTGGAAAGACAACCCTTGCTCGGCACATCTACAACAACCAAAGAGTCATAGACCATTTTACCCTTAAAGCTTGGGTTTGTGTTTCAAATGAATTTGACGTTCCTAATTTAACTAAAAATATTCTTGAGGTCTTCAGTCCACAAACTGGTATAGCTAATACCACTGACTTCAATTTTATCCAAAATAAATTGAAGGATTTTTTGATGGGAAGGAAATTTTTACTGATTCTTGATGATGTATGGAATAAAAAAGCTGAAGATTGGGAGCTCTTGTGTATTCCCTTTAAATATGGAGCATTAGGAAGTAGAATTATTGTGACAACACGCAACGAAAGTGTTGCATCGATCATGAGCCCTATTCAAATTTTTCATCTTAATAAATTATCAGAAAAAGATTGTTGGCTATTATTTTCAAATCATGCCTTTGAAAATGGAAACTCTGATGCATATCTAGAATTTAAAAAAATTGGTGAAGAGATCGTTAAGAAGTGTGACGGTCTACTATTAGCAGCAAAAACACTCGGGTGTCTATTGCACCATAAATTAGAAGAAGTAGAGGAATGGAATAAAATTTTGAAAAGCAAAATTTGGAGTCTGCCTATTGATGAGGTAAATATTCTTCCAGCTTTAAGAATAAGTTACAATTATCTACTCTTATATTTAAAGCAATGTTTTGCATATTTTTCGATCTTCCCAAAGAATTATCTATTCAAAAAGGAAGAACTTGTTCAGTTGTGGATGGGAGAGGGTTTCCTGCAACAACACAGCGAGAATGAAGAAATGGAAGTTATAGGTGCTAAGTACATCCTTGATTTAGTATCAAGGTCACTTTTACAACGATCAAAGGGAAGCAAATTGTGCTTTCTAATGCATGACCTAGTACATGATTTAGCTAAATCTGTATCTGGCCAATTTTGTTTCAGATCGGAAGGGGATAACACATACAAAATTATAGATAAAACTCGTCATTTTTCCTACTTAAGAACCGAATATGATATCCCAGAGAAGTTTACAACTTTGTGCAAAGCTAAAAATTTACGCACCTTCATTTCGTTACAAATGAAAGAAAAAGATGAGGACAAGGATGACGAGGGTCTGGGGTTCCACTTAGCAAAGAAGGTATCACATGATCTATTATTGAAACTAAGATTCTTACGTGTGCTCTCTCTTTCACATTATTATAATATAGAGTTGCCAGAGTCAATTGGAGATTTCAAACATTTACGCTATTTAGACGTCTCTTTTACTAAGATTGAGAGATTGCCTGAGTCTACATGTATGTTGCTCAACTTACAAACGTTGAATTTATCTGGATGCAAATTTCTAGTTAAGTTGCCAAAAGATATGAGAAATCTCATTAATTTGCGTCATCTTTATATTAGTGGAACTAGCATTAAAAATATGCCAATAGATATGAGTCGATTACAAAGTCTTCAAACTTTGACCAAATTTGTTGTCGGCAAGGACATTGGATTCCAAATTGAAGAGTTAGGAAAACTTTCAAATCTTCGGGGAGTCATTGTGATATCGAATCTCCAGAATGTGAGAAACTCAACTAATGCTTTAGAAGCAAAGTTGAAGGATAAGGAGCACCTTAAGGAGCTAACATTGGAGTGGGATGCTGCCAATGGCATTATTTCTCAAAGTGAAAGAGACGCATTCAACAATCTGCAGCCTCATACGAGCTTAACAAAGCTTTTTATCAAGAATTACAATGACACAAGCTTTCCAAATTGGGTTGGAGATAGTTCATTTTCAAATATAACAGTTGTTCATCTAAACTCTTGTAGAAATTGCTCTAGTTTTCCATCACTTGGACAACTCCCCTCTCTTCAAGTCCTCTTCGTTTTTGGGTTTGATGAAGTTGTTACTGTGGATGCTGACTTTTATGGTAGTGGTTCTTCTACTATTACGCCATTTCAATCACTGAAAATATTGAGATTTGAGGCAATGTCGAAGTGGGAGAAATGGTCTCCTTATCACGGAGAAGGCGAAGATGAAGGAGGAGCTTTTCTGAGTCTCCAAGAGCTTTATCTTGAAAAATGTCCAAAACTAAGTGGAAGCTTGCCCAAGCACCTTCCTTCTTTAACCAAACTTGGGATTTATGAATGTGAACAGCTTGAGACTTCTCTCCGAACTGCTCCTTCTATTCGTGAATCACAATTAAGGAATTGTAATGATGCGCTGTTGAAAGAATTGCCACCCGCATTGCACTACCTCGCGGTAATCGGATTCAAAAACCTGGAGTCTCTGCCAGAGGGAGTGATGGACCACAACCACTGTGTTGAAACGTTATTTATCTACGATTTTCCTGTGCTCAAGTCTCTTCCTCGTGGTGGTCTATCCAGTCCCACTACACTAAAATGTCTTGTTATCCATAATTGTAAGGAAGTAGAATTCCCGATGTACCCTTCCCTTGAGCAACTGGGGATAGCAGATAGCTGTAATTCTCTAAAGCCATTTCCTCTAGACATCTTCCCGAAGCTTCGTTATCTCAATATTAAAAGTTGTAGCAATATGGAGTCCCTTTCAGTTTCGGAGGGACATCACCTAACTGATCTCCTACAGTTGAAAATCAAAAATTGCCCTAATCTTGTAGCTTTTCCCAGTGGAGGATTGTCGGCCCCCAATCTCTCAGTGTTAAAAGTCAGTAATTGCTCTCGTCTCAATTCACTCCCAGAAAACATGAACACGTTTCTCCCGTCTCTGCAAGAATTGGATATCATGAATTGTCCACAAATTGAGTCTTTTCCGGAAGGTGGTCTGCCATCCAATCTAATTCTTTTAGAAATCAAAGACTGCAAAAAACTAATTTGCAATAGAATGGAGTGGGGCTTGCAAAGACTGCAGTCTCTTAAAGCATTAGCATTGGAAAATGATGATCTCGATTGCTGGGATGTGGAGTCCTTTCCGGAGGAGTATTTACTGCCCACAACTGTTACCTGTCTTTTAATCAATGGATTTGGAAATTTGAGAACGTTGAACAACAAGGGGTTTCAACACTTTACCTCTCTTCAATATTTGACCTTCGAACACTGTCCTAAGCTCAAGCACATGCCAGAAGAGGGGCTGCCTGTCTCCATCTCTCACATACAGATCAGGGATTGTCCTTTGTTGACGAAACGATTGCAAATGAGGAAGGGAAAAGAGTGGCGCAACATTGCTCGCATCCCCATCATAGAAATCATTGAGCGCAACACATCAAATAAAGCCAATCAGGTATTTCTTTTACTTGCCCCGCTCTTGATTTTACTTGCATTCTTTTTAATTTTATTTATTGCCCTTTTTTGTTTTTCTATAAATTGTCTAGTAATTATATATGATTGAAAAAAATACTACTAATATTAAACGATTTCTTTGACACTTGTTAATTCTTTGTCTGATTCGCTTTTTTACAATGTTGGGCTCATGAAGTTGTCCATCGATGGTGAATTGAGAAGCACATTTCTATCTTGATTTCTGTGAAGAAGCTGCCAAATGTATGACAGGATTCATGCTCAGATACCTGTTCTTTGTTAGACAAATGCTTTCAAAGTGAAAATGGAAAAGTGTGCAACTCAAAATTCATGCATAGCTACCTGTTCTAGCGAACCAGTTAAGTACCCATATGATTTAATGATTTGCTTCATTGGAAAATAAGAAAAATTGCTTGAACATTTGTTAAATGATGCTTATTTGACTGATGTATGCAAGGTTAATTTCACCACTTGGTAAGATTCTTCTTTTACCCAAATGCTTGATGCTTACTATAACGACTCAAAGAAAAGCGCTAGCCATATCTGCGCTATATCTCAAAAGAACTAGTCATAATTGAGATTCCTTGTAATTGTTAATAAAGCCTAGATCTATCCAGTAAATACCCATTGTGGGACTCATCACACACCCACACACATCACACAATCAATCAAATTGGGGCATCACAATTGGTGTCCATTTGGTTTTGAAAGCATGATTTTTAAAATCTTAAATGAGGGTTTGGTAAAATTTGTGAAAAGTGTTGTTGTTGTGAAAATCTGTAGTATGTAAAAAAAAAAATTTCTTTGAAAGTGGCAATGTTAAAAAACATCCACTCCCCATGGCTCACAATTTGAGGATGCAGATATTCCCTAGTTTTAAAATGCAATTCTCTTCAAAAAAAACAAAAGCCAAAGGCCTATATTTTATTATTATTATTATTTTCCTTTTTCTTGGAAAAAAAAATCACAAGGCCAAAGGGGGTCTTGATGACAAATAGATTATATAATCAAATTTATAGTATAGGGAGTAATTCTCACATTTTCCTTGTGAAATATGTAGGCAACCTTAATTTTGTGAAAACTCTGTGGCTGTTGGAAAGTATGGCAAAATTGATAAAAAAAATTTGAGAACAGAAAGTGCCAATAACTATTTGTTGGAGGCAATGTTTTGATTGAGCAATGCAGGTCAGTGTTCTACTGTGATTCTGATTGCCATCCTTTTATTCATTATTGTTTTAAACAGAAAATTAAATAAAATTTACCATATATGAAAGAAATTGGAATTGAAAATGTTAAACATTTTCAGAATTTTTTTTGCTTTTCAAGATTCAAGTATCAATGTTGAATACAAGTGACTAAGGAGTCTAAACAAATTCATTTAATATAATTTATTGTATAGAGAGTAGTTCTCACATTTGCCCTGTGAAATATGCAGATGACCTTAATTTCTTGAAAACTCTGGCTGTTGGAAGTAGGGCAGAATTGATAAAAAATTTGAGAATGGAAAGTGCCAATGACTATTTGTGGGTGGCAATGTTTAGATTGAAAAACACAGGTCAGTGTTTCATTGTGATTCTAATTGCCATCCTTTTATTCATTAATATTTTAAATGGGAAATAAAACAGAATTTACCATGTATGAAGAAATTGGAATTGAAAACGTTAAATATTTTCAGGATTTTTTCTGTTTTTCAAGATTCAATTAATGAAATCTCTTAGATAAGATTAGCATTGAATACATGTGACTAAAGAGTCTAAATAGATTCATTTAATCAAATTTATAGTATTGAGAGTAATTCTCACATTTGCCTTGTCAAATATGCAGACGACCTTAGTTTCTTGAAAACTCCATGGCTATTGGAAAGTAAGGCTGAATCGATAAAATAAATTGAGAATGGAAAGCGCCAATGACTATTCTGGGTGGCAATGTTTTGATTGAGCAATGCAGGTCAGTGTTTCATTGTGATTCTGATTGCCACCCTTTTATTCATTATTGTTTTAAGTGGGAAATTAAACGAAATTTACCATATCTGAAAGAAATTGGAATTGAAAATGTTAAATGTTTGAAAGTAGATATTTGTCAAGAGTAAATTTATCGCAAGGAAAAGTTGAAGCATTTAAGAAAGTGAAAGAGGGCTTTTTAATTTTTAAGGTGGAGTTTACATTAGTAGCTCAATCTTTTAGAATTTAATGCTTTGTCATACATAAAGGATATATATCTCTAGTTTTCATTTTTTTTCATAATGCTTTTTGTTTATCAAAACATAAAGGATATATATTACCACATAGAGAATGATATTTTGTATATCTTATGTTCCCTAATTTAATTCAAGTTACATCATCTGAAGCTACAAACTACCTATGGATGCAGATTGGCTAGCTAAGACTACCTCTCTTTACATTTTGGAATTCCCATTAAGCCTCTCCAGATGATAGGTTTGGTTTTGTTTATTACCTTTCTGTGGGTGCAGATTGTCTTCCTAACTCCAAAGGCTCAGCATGTCAATGCTCCTTCTGTCCTTTTTGTCCACACCAGTAGGATCGACGCATCTCCCATCTTACCATCAAGAACATTAACTTTAACTATGCTAAGACAAGGGTCCAGAGGCGCCGAGAGAGGGAAATCCAGCTGCTGGCCCTATATTGCTTAGGTTGAGGCTCACTAACTACACTAAACAACCTTCAAAGGTATCATTAAATGTAGGGGATTAATATTTCCTTCATGCCCATGTCACTCTTCCCTTGAGTCTTTTATCATATCCGATAGATATAATTCTCTGTCATCATTTGATTTGGATATCTTTCCAAAGTTTTGTAGTCTCAAAATCAACATGTGTGGCAACATCAAATCTATTTCAGTTTGGGAGGGACATGAACTTGTTATCCTAGCTTTGGAAATCAAGGAGTGCTCTAATTTTGCAAATTCTCCCAGTGGGGGATTGCCAGCCCCCAACCTTTCACTATTAAAAGTCCATGATTGCCTTCATCTCAAGTCACTTCCAGAAAACATGGATATGCTACGCTCCTCCCATCTTTTCAAATTTTGGATATTGCAACCTGCTAACAAGTTGAGCCTTTTCTAGAAGAAGGTCTACCAACCAATATGAATTGTCTTGCCATCGATGCTTCTGAGAAACTCATTGCCAATAGGAAGTAGTGGGGTTTGTAAAGACTGCACGCTCTTAATCAATTATAATTGTCTTCCTATAAATATTTTTTAAAAATTTATTATTGTCTTGTCATGATTGCAGGGAAGAGAAGTGCACTTGAGGAGGACTTCCACAAGTTTTAGCACTCTTTCTATAAAGGAATTTCAAAATCTGAGATCCCTAGACAAGTAGGACCTTCAACTCATTACCTCTCTTCAACTATTGTCTATCTTAGTATTTATCAAAAAATCTATTGTCTGTCTCAGATGCCTCAAACTAAAGCAGAAGCCAGAAGGTGGGATTTCTTGTTTCCACTCTAAGCTACACTTTCGTTAATTTCTTGCCTTGACAAAACAACACCAAAATAAATAAATGTGTACCGCAAAATTTCTCACATCTCTATTATACAATTTAATGATGAAGTATCATTATCTGAGCCAAAAGTGTAGATGAGATCAAATCCCACTTCACAATAAGGTACTTGTTCCACTCAACCCTCTAAGCCTCCATTTGATTTTATTTATGCTTCTTTCTAACTTTGTTTATGAATAAATAAATTTGAAAATTTTGTTAAAATGTAATGAAAAGATGGAAAAATAAAAGGATTTCTTCTAAGATTGTTAGTCCAAAGCTGGAGTTCTCAAGTTTTTATGGGTTCTTTTGTAAAATTATTTCCATTTGTCAGTAGCAAGTGCCACAAAAGGCTTGGTCAAACACATGCCAGAAGAGAAGTTAACAAAAAAATTGCCTACTAAGAAGGTAAAATAATGGTGAAAGATTGGTCACATCTGCTAAAAAAAATGGATGCCCCGATTAAGGTGCTTATTCTACTTGAGCAACTAAGTTATAATCTTGTTTTTACTTATATTTCTTTTTATCTATACAATGGAATATATATATATATATATATATATATATATATATATATATATATATATATATATACATACAACTAAATGTTTGTAATTGAAATTGAAAATATAAAACACTCTTGAATTTTTTAAAATCATAAAATGTCCAAAACTTAGTCTTTTCAAGAAGGTGGTCTGCCATCCAGTCTAATTTCTTTAGCAATTGACAATAGCAAAAAACTTATTCCCACTAGAATGGAGTGGGGTTTGCAAAGACTGCGGTTTCCTAAATAATTAGGATTTTCTAAATAGTGATCTTGATTGCTGGGATGAGAAGTCCTTTCTGGATGAGTATTTCTGTTTCTCTTCTTTTTACCACCTTGCCTTCCTATTTTTCTTTTGGAGGTGCAGATGAAACATATCTAGCTACCTTGTTCTCAACTATGTCACAACTTGATTTGGAATTTTAACAAGAAAAGAGTCCCATGAATTTTTTTGATTTATGCTATGTCACTCTAATATTGGATTCAGTGTTGAATACACATGTGACTAAGGAGTCTAAATAGATTCATTTAATCAAATTTATAGTATAGAGAGTAATTCTCACATCTATCGTGTGAAATATGCAGACAACCTTAGTTTCTTGGAAACTCGTGACTGTTGGAAAGTAGGGCAGAATTGATAAAAAAAATTGATAATGGAAAGCACCAATGACTATTTGTGGGAAGCAATGTTTTGATTGAGCAATGTAGGTCAGGGTTTCATTGTGATTCTAATTGCCATCCTTTTATTCA
Source organism: Castanea sativa (assembly GCF_040712315.1). Lineage (NCBI taxonomy): Eukaryota > Viridiplantae > Streptophyta > Magnoliopsida > Fagales > Fagaceae > Castanea > Castanea sativa. The sequence continues at coordinate 54,220,105 of NC_134020.1, forward strand.
TTATTGCTTTAAATGGGAAATTAAACAAAATTTACCATATATGAAAGAAATTGGAATTGAAAATGTTAAACGTTTTCATGACTTTTTTTTTTCGAGATAAAACTAATGAAATTGCTTAGTTGAGATTAGTGTTGAATGCATGTGACTAAGGAGTGTAAACAAATTCATTAGTCAAATTTATAGAATAAGGAGTAATTCTCACATTTACCCTGTGATATATGCAGATGACCTTAATTTCTTGGAAACTCCGTGGCTATTGGAAAGTAGAGCCGAATTGATAAAAAAATAATAATAATAAAATGGGAAGTGCCAATGACTTTTTGTGGGAGGTAATGTTTTGATTGAGCAATGCAGGTCAGTGTTTCACAATGATTTTGATTTCCATCCTTTTATTCATTAATGTTTTAAATGGAAAATTTAACATAATTTACCTTATATGAAAGAAATTGGAATTGAAAATGTTAAACGTTTTGGATTTTTTTTGCTTTTCAAGATTCAAGTAATGAAATCTCATAGATGGGATTAGTGTTGAATACATGTGACTAAGGAGTCTAAACAGGTTCAATTATCAAATTTATGGTATAAGGAGTAATTCTCACATTTGCCCTATGAAATATGCTAAAGACCTTAGTTTCTTGAAAATTCCGTGGTTGTTGGAAAGGAGGGCAGGATTGATAAAAAAATTTGAGAATGGCAAGTGTCAATGATTGTTTTGTGGGAGGCAATGTTTTGATTGTGCAATGCATGTTAGTGTTTCACTATGATTCTGATTGCCATCCTTTTATTCATTATTTTTTAAAATGTGAAATTAAACAGAATTTACCATATATGAAAGCAATTGGAATTGAAAATGTTAAAAATTTACATGATTATTTTTTTTGCTCTTCAAGATTCAAGTAATGAAATCTCTTAGATGAGATCAGTGTAGAACACACTTGTGACTAAGGAGTCTATATCTATTTCCCCCTACCCCACCTCACTGTAAACATTGGCTTTGACCCAAAACATAAAAAGACTTGACTTCACCTATACCAAAAGATTTTCATTCATTACCGAAAATTTTGAATATATTCCTAGTTGCATACTTATTTTTTTCAATGATTTGTTGTGCCAATATATTTTCTTTACTAAGGATGCTATTTCACTGTCTTTTGGGGTCATAACAGACCAACTGGGGATGTCCAATGATGTTGAATGATTCTCCATTTGTTGGTAGCTCGAGGAAATAATATGTACCGGCTTAACTAATCACATGTGATTATGTATGCTCTATAAATAGTTAATGTATTGAATGATTTTCTTGCCTAATTAAATGTTCTATAATCACAAACAATAAAAATCCATGCTGTATGGATCTTGCAAATTTTCAAACCACAGAATTTTTAAACACATCCTTTGTTGCTAAAAATAAGAATTCTTTGGTCCTTATCAAACATAATTCCTTTTTGTTGATTTTTATGACATTTGAAAGTAGATATTCATCGTTTGGAATAAATTCATAACGAGGAAAAGTTGAAGCATTTAAGAAAGTGAAAGGGAGCTTTTTAATTTTTATGGTGGGGTTTAGATTAGTAGCTCAATCTTTTAGAATTTTATTTCTTTGAGCCTATGTAATGAATATATATCTCTAGTTTTCATTTTTTCAGAATGCGTTCTGTTTATCATTTTTTCATAAAGTATATATATTACCACATAGAGAATGATATTTTGTATATCTTATATATGTTCCCTAGTTTGATTCAAGTTACATCATTTGACACTACAAACTACCTGTGGGTGCAAATTGGCTGGCTAAGACTACCTATCTTTACATTTTGAAATTCACATTAAGTCGCTCCAGAGGATAGGTCTACTTTTGGTTATTACCTCTCTATGGGTGCAGATTGTCTTCCTAACTCCAGATAGCTCCAAAGGTTCAGCATGTCAATGCTCCTTCTATCCTTTTTGTCCACACTAGTAGGATCTGCGCATCTCCCTTCTTACCATCAAGAACGTTAACTTTAACTATGCTAAGACAAAGGTCCAGTGACTTGAGGCTCACTAACTACACTAAACAATCTTCAAAGATATCTTTAAATGTAGGGAATTAATATTTCCCTCATTTATATGTCACCCTTCCTTGAGTCTTTTGTCATATTCGATAGATATAATTCTCTGTCATTAGTTGGTTTGGATATCTTTCCAAAGTTTTGTAGTCTCAAAATCAACATGTATGGCAACATTAAGTCTCTTTCGGTTTGGGAGGGACATGAACTTGTTATCCTAGCTTTGGAAATCAAGGAATGGCTTAATTTTGCAGATTCTCATACTGGGGAATTCCTAGCCCCCAACCTTACACTGTTAAAAGTTCATGATTGCCTTCGTCTCAAGTCACTTCTTGAAAACATGGATACGCTCCTCCCATCTCTTCAAATTTAGGATATTGCAAACTATCAACAAGTTGAGTCTTTTCCAAAAGGTCTGCCAACCAATATGAATTGTCTTGCCATTGATGCTTCTAAGAAACTCATTGCCAAAAGGAAGCAGTGGGGTTCGCAAAGACTGCACTCTCTTAATCAATTATTATTGTCTTGTCATGATTGCAGGGAAGAGAAGTGATTTCCTAAGGAGGACTTCCACAAGTCTTAGCACTCTTCCTATAAAGGAATTTCAAAATCTGAGATCCCTAGACAAGAAGGGCCTTCAACTCCTTACCTCTCTTCAACTATTGTCTATCTCAAACTGCCCCAAACTAAAGTAGATGCCAGAAGATGGGATTTCTTGTATCCATTCTAAGCTACAGTTTCATCAATGTCTTGCCTTGATAAAAACAATTCCAAAAAAATAAATAAATAAATAAAAGTTAGATGCAAGATTGCTCACATCTCTATCATGCAAATCAATGATGAAGTCTCATTATCTGAGCCAAAGTGTAGATGAGATCAAATCCCACTTGACAATAAGGTACTTGTTCCATTTAACCCTCTAAGCCTCCATTTGATTTTATTTCTGCTTCTTTCTAACTTTGTTTATGAATAAATAAATTTGAAAGATTTGTTAAAATCTTATGAAAAGATGGAAAAAAAAATTTCTTCTAAGATTGTTAGTCCAAAGCTGGAGTTCTCAATTTTTTATGGGTTCTTTTGTAAGATAATTTCCATTTGTCAATAGCAAGTACCACAAAAGGCTTAGTCAAACACATTCCAAAAGTGCAGTTAACAAAACAATTGCCAAGACAGCTTGAGTCTTTTCCGAAAGGTGGTCTGCTATCCAATCTAATTTATTTAGCAATTGAGGAAAGGAAAAAACTTATTTCCACTAAAATGGAGTGGAGTTTGCAAAGACTGCAGTCTCTTAAATAATTAGGATTCCTAATTAGTGATCTTTGTATTTCTGTTTCTCTTCTTTTTGCCATTTTTCCTTTCTATTTTTATTTTGGGGGTGTCAATGAAACATATCTAGCTACCTTGTTCTCCACTATGTCACAACTTGATTTGAAATTTTCACAAGGAAAGAGTCCCATAAATTATTTTTTTGCTCTACTGTGTCACTCCAATATTGGATTCAAATGACTGTTGCAGAATTATGTTTCTCTCTACAGGGTATTTTCTAAACTAACGTCTTTTGTGCACATTCTAGTTGGAAGGGGGCTTTTAGCATTGTCCATTTCCTATATATTAAGTTCATGTAATTTTGAAATTATAAAGACATAAGGTATTTTAATTTCTTATTTGATGATTGATACTTTCTTTTAACAATTTGAACATAATATGTGCTTGATGTAAAACAGTGTAGAATAATAAGGATAAAAGAGGAATGCATGGATAAATAACAAAATACAGGCTTCACCACATAGAATCAAACACATGAGTTATTAACCAAACATCACACGACTTATTAAGCATCACAACCTAACATAAGTTATTAACCAAACACATGAAAGTTAAGGTCGGGGGTGGGGTTGGGTGTCTAACACCTTCCCATCCCCAGGTGAAGCAGATCACCCATCTCCAGTTTTGTATATGCCTTAGCCCTCAAATAAGTGACCCACTAAATTTTACTATCAATTTCACTATATATTGATATGTGCTGAAGTAAATGGTGAATACTTTGTGCTCACTTTTGTGGACTTGAACCCACTTTTGATCCATCATTCACAATTACGCACATAAACATACTATGAAATAAAATCTGATATAAAAAAAAAAAAAAAGAAGTACAAATTTCATGTCTGTATACGAACAATGTGTTCTTCAAAAAATTGTCAATATATTAAAAACTCTTGGGAATTGACTCAACAGTGGAATAAAAAGTGTTAAAGGTGTGTTGAACTATTCCTTCTGTAAGGAAGTTTACTCAAAAGCAGTACAAATCCTGCAACTAGACTTTTACATAATAGAATTTCTTTATAGAAATCACAAAATCAAAGGAAAATAGGAAATATTAATTTGGGAAAAGTGACAACGTTTGATAGGTTGGCTTTTGTTTCAAGTGAGTTACTATGCTTTTCAAGCATACCAGTAGCATGATAATGCCTTCAACTTGCTATTATTCAAATGTCATTCCTCTCATATGAGGCTTGAAGAAATGATTCTTTGTAGAGGTGGCTGAGGTTGCTTGTCCACTGCTACTTAAACCATTGAAAACCCTAGATGTATGCCCAATTTTCTAGAAACCTCTCTCTCTCTCTCTCTCTTTGAACCTCCATGGCCGATCACCAAGGTCATCCATTCTCATCTCGTCGGCGACAAACGAACATTAAAGTGGCCTTCCCCTCGATCTTCCCCTCTATCCATCGATCTCACTTTCTCTAAGCTCTCAATAGTTGATGTGCACTATTGTCTTTCAAGCTGAACCAGCAGGTGTAAACTTTTTTGTGATTCACCCACAGAAACTCCATTTAGAGAGAGAGATGGTGGTGGCTGGGGTTTGCTACGGAGGAGCATGTATGCTTTAATTCTTTTAGATTGGAGGGATCAAAGAGAGATGGCGGTGTTTAGATCAAGATCAGATTTAAAGAGAGAGATTTTTATTGAAAGGATATTGATTATATCGCCTATGTGACCTTGATAACCAACAGAGGATATTGTTATCAGATCCATAACACTTCTTAGGCCATCATTTTGGCATAATTGAGCTGCCACAATGCACTTAATTTGCATACACCGGCTGTATACATTTACTTGGCCCCTCTTGGATATCTAGGCAACATGCAGGCGAGCATACTATGGCCTTGGTTACATGCTCATGTTGGGCTGCCATAACCTTGGTAACGTGCACGCGAGCATGCCTTGGCCTTGGCAGCATGCACATGGGGCTGCCATAGGCATGCCAGCATGCCTAAAGGAGGTTCTTTGTGCATGTTGGGATGCCCAAAGGAGGTTATTTTGGCATGTCTGCATGCACGTTGCATTGCCTCATCCCCCTCCCCCTATTTCGGCATGTCTCCATTCCTAAATTCATTCCAAGATTTTAGAGAGGGTTTCCAACAATCAGTTCTACATTTCGAGCATTTTTTGAATTTTTATGATTTTTCCTATTTTTTGGCTTTCAAAAATCATTAAAAAAAAATGTTCAATCTAGACTTGAAAATTTTCCTACTTCAAGATTGGATTTTTCTTAGCATGTATGCAAAAAATTAGGACAAGGTTAAAAGAATTTCCCCAAAAGAGGTCATTATGTTTCCTCCACAAATCAATGTTTACTAGTGCAAGGAAGGATTTGCTCCTAAGTGCACTTTAGGGGGGAGGAGTAGTTTGGTGATGCATGATGGCATCCCCCCATGAGCTTGGCCATTGGTAGGAATGCTCAAGCCAATGGAAGATCACCCACTGTATTGCTGAGTGGTTAGTCTTATCTCAAGGTGGTTTCACATGGTAGTCCAGCGATATTCATCAATCTCCTTATACTTTTTTGGCTTAAGTGGTTAGTATCTATGCAATCCCACTTTATGGTTGCATAGTCCAGTGATAGTCATTGATCACCTTATACTTTTTTGGCTTGAGTGGTTAGTATTGATTGATGAGTGGTTAGTCTATCGCCCCATGGCTTTGCTTTGTTTTTTAGTGGGAGATCTTATATCACACTTCTGGTAGAATGTGACACGGTTTATGTCTCCTATGATAAGTGTCCTAAAAAATTGAAAGAAAAACGTGAATTAAAAACTATGGTGTGACACATGTATGAAAGCATGTGAATTTCCAAAAATTAGGTATGTAATTCTATATATTTACTATTGGTTAATTTTGAATATATATATATGTGCCGATGTAAATTGAAAATAATATTTCAGATACAGGCTTGACATGCAAGTTGGTGATACAACAGAACATGCAAATTTTATAGTATTTGACAAGGAAGCACAGAAGTTAATTAAAGTTCTTGGTACGCAACTCTCCAATATGGAAGAAGAGGTAAAAATAATAGAAATAGGTTATTTGTTTAATTAAATTAATTCTATTACGTTACACTAATTGATATTATTCCAAATAGTATCAAATGCATTATTGGGAAAACCTACATCTTCCATGTGAAAGTTACTGCATACAATTTCTTCATTTGCAAACAAAACTTTAGGTAACTAGAGTCTTTGAAATTGAAGGAAATGAAGTTATAATATTATCAATGATACATAATGACATATTGCATCTTTGATTATAGGAAACCACAAAAAGAGGGACTAAGAATGGAAATGAAGTATCCAAAGAAACAATCTTTGCTGAAGTAAAGAAAACAAAAATTTTAAAGAAGTACAATTTTGAATCAGGTCGTGATGTTGTGCTTTCTAATAGAAGACTAGTTTCAGCTAACGGTCATATTTTAACTCAGCAGTAAAATGGCGGCACCGTATCTCATTAATGCAAACGGTGACGTTTTGGTTTTAAAGAGAATTCTTGGCTTGTCTTCTTCCTCAGGGATAAGCTGCTGAGATATTTTTTTGTAATTAGATATTTTCTGTTAAGAGCACATTAATCACATGTGTAAATAGAGTGTAACTAATTCCAAGCTTTACGGAATTATTGTTGGTTGGTTAGATTAGATTTAAGCTTATCTCTTGCTCTATATATAGAGAACTGTACACATTGTATTGTTCAGTTAGTATTGCTAATATTCAATCTCATAGATTTTACTCGCTGTTCTTTACATTCTGCCATTGTTACACTGTATACTTTCTTTTTTTCTTCACTTTCATTTTAGAATGATTTGAGTCCGGAAATATTTACTATTTAAGCTATATTTTTTTGGAATCCACAAGGGAGCTGAGTATATGCTTTATCTACTTCTCAGACAATAGTAAATAGAAATCGACTATTGTTTCACCCACCCCTTTTTTTTTACCGGCCCGTGGATACGCTAAATTAAATGGAACACATGATTACTCATGAGCATTCAAATAAGACAAGGCATAATGCACCACTTGTGACTACCTATCACATTCCAGATGGATTTGTGAGAGCAACTTTTTAATATCAAGTATTGTGGATAATGTGATATTATTAAGGCTTCTATATGCAAAAGACTCAAATTTGTCCATTTGGGTTTTGTATATGCAAAACTCGTTAGTTTACTTACAAAATCATTCCACATTTTACCCGATCCATCATTCATCCAATTTGGCCATTTAAGGTCACTTCCAATACATCAGCCAAGGGGTTATATATTAAAAAACCTTGAAATAATTAGTCAATAAACTGGAAAGAATATCATTCCTTTTTCCTAAAGATATAAGAACTTTTGCTCCAAATTCTTCTTCACAAACTATAAAGACTTTAGTGGATTAGCAAGCATATTCTAACATTAGTGAGTGAGTGTGTGTGTGTGTATATATATATATATCTATCTAAAAGCTGAAGTGTAACATTTATTATTGCTACACTCTTGTTTAGCTACCTTATCCGCCATATCGTTAGTCTTTTTCATATTTATTTTTAAATTTTTTTTTTTTTACAATATTAACTATATAAATATACTGACTTTATAAATTCATTTTAGGCGGTTTTAGCTTTACAAATTCATTTTAGGTGATTTAACTTTATATATTCATCTACTTTAATTTTGATGTTATAACTAAATAATAAATTAATGAAAAATTAAAAAAAAAAAGTAATGTATACATATATTCCTCTTGGGTGGTTTTAAATTTAAAGACTATTTTGCCCTTTTATCTTCCTTTATTTTGGCTTTTCTTTTTCTCATCCTCTTATTATAAATTTGCCACTCAATCTCCTCCATTTTATGCATATTTTTCCTATACAAAAAGGCTCTCTCTCTCTCTCTCTCAATTTTGTTTTTCATTTTTTGTTGCATTTTTTATTATTATTTTTCTTGCATTGCTACCTTAAATTGATGAATTTTGTTTTTTTTTAGAATTCTACTTTTGGTTGCTTATAACTTAAAGATGAAATCAATGAAGAATAAAAAAATATTTAAAAAAAATTGTATAATAAAAGAAATTGTCTTAATGCTGTTATAAAAAATTTTAAAAATCAATTAAATTGTTTTGATTTTGGTATGAAAGAAATTATATATATATATATATATATATATTACCACATGCAATGCACTAGATTCGTGACTAATTTATGTAATAGATAGAATGCATGTGTTGCATTTTAGAGTTATATCCATGTTGTACCAGTAATTTTGCGCCTTATAATCATAATTCTTATTATTTCCATTGTAATTATATAGGTTGGAAGAATCTCTCCCAATCCATGGAAATTCATATAATCATGAATTTGAATTAAATCACAAGCGTCATTATTTTATAGGCAAAATATTTTCCTGGCCAAAAACATTTGTAGGAGCTAAAATTTAATATAGAAAACTATTGTCAAAGTTGAGAGGTACTTTTTCAACCCATTTGGTTTCAAAGTATTGAATAAGTAGACAAAAGATTAGCTTTTTACATTTTATTATATAGTCTAATTTACTTATTAATAAAAATCCTGCATATTGCTTTGGAGTCATGCAAATAACATGTGTAAAAAAAAGGAGTATCATAGGTAAAAAAAAAAAAAAGTAATAAAATTCCAACCCTTTGATAATACTTTTTATATTTCTTAGGAAATACATATAAAAAAATTACTTTAGGTGTGTAAAGACTAATATTTATATTTTAGGTGTCTAATACTTTTTACTAAGCTCCTACTGATCCACATCAACCTAGCGTTTCAATCTATTCGGTCCGTTCAAATATATTCCATCTACTTCGGTCTTTTTAATTTGATTCTATACGGTCCACTTCAGTCCTATTCGATCCTATACAGTCTATTCCGTTCATTCTGTCTACTTCAGTTCTATTCGGTCCAATTTGGTCATATTCGGTCCATTCAGTCTTATTTGGTCCATTCTATCCACTTTGGTTCTATTCTGTCCCCTTCGGTCCTATTACTTACATTCAATCCACTTCGGTCCTATTCGGTCGCCTTGGTCAGTGTCGATCCATTTGGCTTATATTGATTGTCCACTTTGGTTCTATTCAGTCCACTTCGGTCATTATCGTTCCACTTCAGTTCTATTCGGTTTATTCAGTCCTATTTGGTCTATTCAGTACACTTTGATTCTATTTCGGTCCTATGTGGTCAATTCGGCCCATTCTATCTACTTTAGTTCTATTTGATCCAATTTAGTCATATTCGGCCTTTTTGGTCCATTCTGTCTACTTTGATTCTATTCGGTCTACTTTGGTCCAATGCGATCCACATTAGTCCACCTTAATCCTATTACTTCCATTCTGTCCTCTTCAATCCACTTTGGTCATATTAGGTCTTAATCAGTCCACTTAGGTCCATATTGTCCACTTTGATTCTATTCGGTCGACTTTGGCCCTTTTCGGTCTACTTCTGTCCTATTTGTTCTATTCTATCTACTATGATTCTATTTCGGTCCCATGCAGTCCATTCGATTGACTTGAGTTCTATTTAGTCCACTTTGGTCATATTCGGTCCATCCATTCTTATTTAGTCCATTTTGTCAACTTTGGTTCTATTCGGTCTACTTTGGTCCAATGCAGTTCACATTGGTCCACTTCGGTCCTATTACTTCCATTCTGTCCACTTTTGTCCAATTCAGTCAACTTTGGTCCTATTCGTTCTTAATCCCTCCATTACGGTCTATTCGGTCTATATTTTCCACTTTGGTTCTATTCGGTCCACTTCGGCCCTATTCGGTCTAGTTCAGTCCTATTTGGCAGATTTCGGTCCTATTCGGTGCACTTTGGTTCTATTCGGTTTTATTTAGTCCACTTCGGTCCTATTTGGTATATTCTGTCCATTTTGATTCTATTCGGTCCTATGTTGTCCACATCAGTCCTATTTCATCCATTCTGTCCACTTTGGTCCTATTCATTTAACTTCACTCTATTCGGTCGACTTCAGTCCATTCAAACAACTTCAGTCTAGTTCAGTCCATTTGGTCCAGTTTGGTTCACTTCGGTCCATTAGGTGCATTCAATCAATTTTTGTGCACTTAGATAATGGGAAAAGAAAGGTTTGGGTTTAAAACACCTCTTCTAAATCGAAATTTATTAAAAAAATTATATAGATCTCAATCTCCTAATATCTAAAATATTAAGTAAAATATTTATTATTTTTATGCTCCTGTTAAGCCACATTAACGTAGCATTTCAGTTTATCTTAATCCGGCTAAATTTAAGTAAAAGTCTTTCAAAATATAAAGTCTTACTTTAGGGCAATTACTCATTTATTTTAACGTCATTACTTTTAAATCAATTGCATGGGGTTGATTAGTTATAGAATGTAAAGTGTATTTGTTAAAAACAAACAACTTTCGGCGTAAAAGTGTCTTATTTAATAATTGATCAAAGTTATAGAAGGTAAAGCGTATATTTGTTAAAAACAAACAAACTTTCGGTGTAAGAGTGTCTTTGTCTTAATCATATGTTCTAGATGACAAAAGTAAAAAGTAGTTCTAGATGGCAAAATATAAAGTAATCACCAAGGAAGACCATGAGAAATATTGCATTTGCGGACATAGAAATGATACCAATTAAAGATGCAGTTGACAATTGCAAAGAAAATGTAAAGGTGTTTCAATAGATTCGCTGCATTCGCATTTGGATTTGGACCATTTGGTGCAGTATCGAAAGTCTTGATTTAAGTGTTGAAAAAAATAAAAGGATTTAGAAAAAGAAAAAAAAAAAACAGATGGATTTGAGTACATTTCCCGACAAAGAAGCCAAAAAATTTGAAAAAAATTTAGGATGGAAACCCGTAAGGTCCAAGGGGCTTTCATGGAGAGAATACTTTATCAAGTCTAAATCAATTAAAATATAACATCATTGGAGCACAACACAACAAGCTTGTGCAAGTCTAAGTCGGCATGAAATTGAAAACACTAAAAAGTTACTACTTAATATATAGTATTTCTTAAAGCATCAAATCGAGGAAGTAAGGAACCACACGGAATATCTTCCCAATCTTAAATAAATTAATAGGATGGTTCAAATTAAATAATATAAATTTAAAGATGTATTTGGTACAACATTAATTAAAAAATTTCAATGTGGAGGGCTAGATAAATACAGAAATCGAATTTTTCATCTGATAAAGTTGATGAAGAAATCAACAAATCTGAAGATATGCGCTTCGAATATACATAGGGTGTAAATCAAAAAAAAAAAAAAGAATATACATAGGGTGAGATTGAGTTATACCCAACTTTTTTTTTTTTTTCACTTAATGTAACTTTAAAAAAATGTTTAAACTTTAAACCATTTAATATTTTTTTTATTAGATGCTGATTTTGACAAATCTATAGTTGATTACGTTTTCTTCTTATACCTTTCATGCTTGCAAAATTTCAAGGTGCTCAATTCAAATATTATAAATATATCAGATATCAAATGTTTAAATTTTATGTTTTTGAATTCTAAATCTGTATAAAATATGAGTTTATGAATTAAATAATAAATAATATTCGATTTGTGTAGAATATAACATACTTGTTAAAAAACATAAAGAGCATGTAATGCAATGGTTGAAATTTTAAAATACTAATTCAAGAAAAAATTATTAAATGGTGTAATATTGCTTAAAATTATACTATGGGTAACTTGAAAGTTGAATTCAACCCATATATATAGAGTTTGTATTTGTTAGAGAGAGAGAGAGAGAAAGAGAGAGAGATGGAAGACAAGAGGACATATGCAGAGAGAGAGATGGAGGACAAGAGGACATATACATCGCCTGAATCATATGCAATGAACGGAGGAAAGGGCCCTTATAGCCATGCTCAAAACTCCATCTATCAGGTCTTCTTTAATATTCAAGCCTACATTTTGATCTATTTTCTTGTTTGGAATCTTTGGATTATACCATTGATTGCCAAGTAAATAGTTGAATTTATCATAATTAGTATCCAAGAAAATAGGTTTTATTTTTAAGAGCTTCCAAGAGAATAGTTGAATTTATCATAATTGAAGGACTTGCTCTTTTTTTTTTCTTTTTTTTCTTTTTTCTTTTTTTATAGAAGGACATGCTTTAAGAAAACTAATTGCAGAAGATAAGTATTTTTATGCTACGAAGAAATCATTGATTCTTAAAAAAAAAAAAAATAGTAGAAATCATAGTTGAAATAACAATTTGAGGGTGTGATAGTAATTTGAAGCTGACCATCCAAAATTATTTAATTTTATTTCCAAGAAAATTGCATCAAACACTATTGTTAGATTATTTTCATGCTTCTTATTATGAGGAATATTTAAAAAAAAAATTATAATCACCACTTGTGTTGTAGAGAGAGGCTGCTGAAGCTGCCAAAGAAAAGATCAACAAGGCAATAGCCGATCACTTTGACATTAAGACCCTTTCAGCTTCCCCAAACTCAGTATGTGTGGCAGACTTGGGTTGTTCTACTGGACCCAATACCTTTATCTCAGTGCAAAACATAATAGAAGCCATAAAACTCCAATACATATCAAAAGGAGTACATACTGAAATCCCAGAATTTGTAGTGTTCTTCAATGACCATGTCTCCAATGATTTCAACACTCTCTTCAAGTCTCTTCCTCCCAACAAGCAATACATTGCAGCTGGAGTACCAGGTTCTTTCCATGGCCGCTTGTTTCCCAAGGAATGTCTTCATTTTATTCACTCTTCTTTTGCACTACAGTGGCTGTCTAAGGTTCCAATAGAAGTTATGGATGAAGGGTCTCCTGCTTGGAATAAAGGGAGGATTTTCTACACAAATGCGCAAAAGGAAGTTGTGGAGGCCTATGCAACTCAGTTTGGCAAGGACATCGACTCCTTTCTATTTGCCAGAGCTCAAGAGCTTGTCGTTGGAGGTCTATTGGCACTTTTCATACCTGCAATCCCTGATGTGATGAGCAATTCTGATACATTTATTGGTACAGAGCTGGACCTTCTAGGATCTTGCTTAATGGACATGGCCAAAGTGGTAAGTTTACAATAACATGACTTGTAATGATTTGAAGCAACATCATTTGGAGTTGGATTCACCATTGATGCTTTTTTTTTTTAATTTTTTATTGCAACAATCATAACAAGCCAGGCCCAATTGTGAAATAAGTTTTGAAAAATGTTATACCTAGCTCAATAGAGTTGATTAAAAATTCTATTGTTTAGAGTACTGTAATTAACCTTCGTTTGGTACTTCTAACCAAGATATAACTTTCAATAATTTGAAATAAGAAATGAAAAATGATTAATTACAATCATTCATATGAAACTTCAAGATTTATGATCAACACCCTAATTAAAAATTAATTTACAATGTCCACTCTGCCATCCAAATCAGTATATAAATTAATAAATTAATGTATACTTATCTTTCCTAAATTAGAAAAGCATTTGCAACGTACACTCTAAAGTCTAAACCACAAAATTCTACAATCAAAATCCCGATTTGACAATAATCTACCCCTAATATGTTACATTGATATTGATGATGAAGGATATTAATTGCAAATTAATCTTGAATTAGAGTTTATTTAAAATTCTATTGTTTAGATTGCATTGCAAATGTCTCAAATTTTAAGCTGACTAACTATATTTTTTTTTTTTTTTTTTTTTGAGAAGAAAGGCAGAACTGCATAATTAAGAAAAACCGGCTAAATTAGCCTGAAGTACCAAATTAGATTGGGATGGAACATCCTCCATTCAAACTAAAAAGCCTGTCACATTAATAGCTAACCGAGCCAAACTATAAGCTACCTTATTGCCTTCTCTCCTTACATGAGAGTAATTATAGAACATGGTTTTCAATTGCAGGGATTAGGTAGTGAAGCAAAAGTGGATGCGTTCAATTTGCCTGCTTATGTCACTTCCCCAAAGGAATTGAAGGCATTGATTGAAAGAAATCGACAGTTCAGCTTTGAGAGAATGGAAATATTGAATAACAAGTCAAAGTATCTTACTTTGTGTAATCCCTCAATGCGTTCTTTATTCGTAAGATCCGCATTTGAAGGAGTTCTCGAAAAGCATTTTGGAAATGATATCATGGATGAGTTGTTTAATCGCTACACTGAAGAAGTTGAAAAGTCCTCCTTTTTCTTAAATGCAGAAGCTGATAAATCGATTGTATTGTTTGTCCTTCTCAAGCGAAACAATTATTAGACTTTAGCTTTATTCCGATCAAATAAAATTTACTTGCAATAAAATGTACAACGAAAAAGAGAATACTCTTGTAAGGTTCTTGATGTCCAAGTGATCATTGGCTACAGTCTTTTTGATCTTTTCTTTGGCAGCTTCCTCAACTCCTCTCTACTGGTGGTGGTTATCATTTTTTTTATATTCATTATAATTAGAATCATGAAAAGTATCTAACAGTATCAAATTTTGGAATGCAATATGCTTAGAAATGAAATTGAATAATTTTGGGTGATCAATTTCAAAACCCTATAATTTTATTTCAATTATATTTTCTCCGGAGAATTTAACGGCAAAAAAAAATTTGTTTATATTTATATTTATTTATTTTACAAACATACCAAGCTTTATATAGGCCTAGGTCTATGTCCTTTTTTGTGTATGTATTTGATAGTTACAATAATGGGTTTCGCCCGCCGGGGGGGGGGGGGGGTGTTCAAACCTCACAAAAGAGAGCAAACTATACCAGTAATCTACATGTGTAGCCGGCTTAGACCTAAGTTGTCAATATCAAATCTCTTAATAACCATTAAATATGTTTCATAATTTTAATATATTTAAATTTCAAATTTTTTTTGTATTTAAAATTTTTTTTTTTAAAGAGTTTCAACTTATAACATCCGCTTCTTATTCAATCATTAGAAATTTTACCAGTTAAGCTAATTAATTGGAACCCACATTTTAAAATTGTACTTAAAAATTAATTTATTAATCATACGGTGTAATATTGACTATCATAAAGTTAGGTGTACATATTAAGTAGGACTATCCACAGGTCAGTTTTGGCCTCAACCTGGACTCAACCCGCTCAAGTCAGGTGGAAGGAGAAGGCACCTGCAACCGACCGCCAACCACCAAGGGTCGAGTCGGATCAAGCGCAAGAGACCATCTGTCTGTTTGGTCAAGTCCGATGAGCAGCAATAGTGGGCAAAAGGAGATTAGATCTCCGCCGATCTAAGTGGAGGCCTAGTCAGATCTCACTGAATATCACCGGATTTGAGTAGATCGAAGTCAAATCAAGCCAAGTATCATCGGATTTGAGTAGATCTGAGCTAGATCCACCCAAATATTGCCGGATTTGAGCAAATCTGAGCGAGAAGGAAAGTAGATCTTGGTCGAATTTGAGAGAGTCTGAGTGAAGGAAGGCTAAACGTGGCCGAATCGGAGCTGAGGAGTGCCAGATCATTGCCGGATTGAGGTGATTTCGACCTTATTTTAGCTTTTGTCGATCGGGTTGGGTGGCTCGAGTTTTAGAGGACGAAACCCACCACTCGACCGCCAAAATCGGTTTCTGAGTGTTGAGACCCGTCACGGATCGTTGGAGGTGTCAGATTCGGCCTTGACAGGTCGATTCTGGTTGGGTTGGTCGGTTTTTTCGAGTCTCCAGGCTGCCTGGACAGCCTTAATATTAAGCATAAAAATAATATGCAATCTAATAATGGATTTTTTTTTAAAGAAAAAAAATATATATATATATATATATTTATATATATAAAAAAGACATCTCATACTCATAGAAAGTTATTGAGTGCTATAACATTAATAAGTTTACACAATTCTTCAAAACCCAATTGGGTTTCGTACAACTGAGATTGTAAAGTCCATATGGGTCTCTAGTGAAATATAAATGGATTTTTCAGTTTGGTGTTTTAAGTTTTTTAAAATTATAATCTAATTTTTAAATCTAAGTGTATATGTGTGTAAAGTTTGCTAAAATTTGTTAGAATTAATTCTAAACTTTTTTTTTTTTTTTTTGCTAAATTAATTCTATACTTTTTTTTTTTTATATACAAGATAGAATTTCTACTCTGGCCTAATCTAAGTGTATATATATGTGTGAAACTCCCTCCTAGAGACTTGAACCCCGATTTTTACCCTCCACACTCCACAAGTATAAATACTTGTAGAGTGACCACTGCACTAAGAGTGCGCGGTGGTAATTCTAAACTTCTTTAAAATGCATATCCAGTATCCACACATTAATTGCTAAACATTATTCCAAAACCCTATATAAAATACATAAATAACTGCAAAATAATTATAATACTATTTTTTTTTTTGAGGGGATATAATACTACTATTTAATAATGAAAGAAAGTATAACATTGAAAATGATTATACAATGAAAGATGTACGAATTAATGGATAATTTATTACAAGAATATTCTCCTTTTCATTGTTACATTTATTTGCAAGTGATAATATTTATTTCGTTGGAATAAAGCTAAAGTCTAATTGTTTTTCTTTAGAAGGACAAATAATACAATCGATTTATCAGCTTCTGGATTTAAGAAGAAGATGGACTCTGCAACTTTCTCAGTGTAGCGATTAAACAACTCATCCATGATATCATTTCCAAAATACTTTGCAATTACTCCTTCTAATGCAGCTCTTAGGAATAAAGAACACATTGAGGGATTTCGCAAGCTCACATACTTTTTCTGACTATTCAATATTTCCATTCTCTCAATGTTAAAATGCTGATTTCTTTCAATCAGTGCCTTCAATTCCTTAGGGGAGGTGAAATAACCCGGCAAATTGAATGCATCCACTTTTGCTTCACTAGTTAATCCCTGCAATTAAAAACCATGGTCTGTCTCATGGAAGTACTAACTTTTTCATGAACCAATATTTCACTATCTAACCAGATTAGTCACTGAAACATGGAAGCTCAGTTACATCCATGTTCTTTCTATAATTGTAGTTATTCAACTTAAAATTTGTTACGTTTGCAATGCACCCTAAACAATAGAATTTTAAATCAACTCTCTTGATTGAGATTAATTTGCAATGTCCTTCTTCATCCAAATTAGTGTATTAGATTAGGGATAGATTATTGTGAAATCAAGATGTTAATTGTAGAAATTTGTAGGATGGATAAGTGTACATTAATTTTATTAATTTATATACTAATTAATTTGAATGGTAGACTTGATATTATAAATTAATTTCTAATTAGGATGTTGATTGTAACTTTTTGGAGTTTCATATGAATAATTGTAATTAACCCCATTTTTTGTTTCTTGTGTCAAAGTATTGAAAGTTATACCTTGGTTAGAATTTCCCAATAAAGGGTTAATTACAGCCATTCACAACTTTTGCACACTATATACATACAAGTAAATTTTAAATCAAGACATAATATTTTTCACAATTAAGCACGATTTGTTATGATTGGTGCAAAAAAAAAAAGTAATGTCATTAGTAAATCAAAGTAAAAACGACGTTATTTTAATCACTAGGGGTTATGACATTGTTTACTTACAGCTTTGGCCATATCCATTAGGCAAGATCCTAGAAGATCCAACTCCGAACCACCAAATATGTCAGATTTGCTCATGTTATCAGGGACAGCAGGAATGAAAAGTGCTAGTAGCCCTCCAATCACAAGCTCTTGTGCTCTAGCAATTAGGAAGGACTCCATGTCCTTGGCAAATTGAGTTGCATGGGCCTCCTCAACTTCCTTTGGTGCATTTGTGTAGAAAATCCCTCCTTTATTCCAAGCAGGTGACCCTTCATCCATAACTTCTTTTGGGACATTTGACAGCCACTGTAGTGCATAAGAGGAATGAATAAAATGAAGAGATGCCTTGGGAAACAAGCGACCATAGAAAGAACCCGGTACCCCGGCTGCAAAGTATTGCCTTTTGGGAGGGAGGGAGATGAAGAGAGTGTTGAAATCATTGGAGAGTTGGTCATTGAAGAACACCATAAATTTTGGGGTTTCAGTATTTCCTCCTTTTGATATGTATTTGAGTTCTATGGCTTCTATTATGTTTTGTACTGAGATGAAGGTATTAGGTCCAGTAGAACAACCCAAGTCCGCAACACATATTGGGTTCAGAGACCCTGAAAGGGTGTTGATGTCAAAGTGATTGGCTACAGCCTCGTTGATCTTTTCTTTGGCAACTTCCACAACTCCTCTCTGCACAGCACAAGTGGTGATTATCATTTTTAATATTCATCATAATCAGAATCATGAAAATCATCTAACAGTAGCAAAATTTATAATGCAAATTGATTAGAAATAAGACTTAAAATTTTGGGTTATTAGTTTGTAAACAATATCCAACCCTCAAATTGTTCTTTCCATTATATTTTTGCGACAGAATTTAACGTGCAAATACTCATCTTCTGCAATTAGATTTCTTTATGCAATTCTTTCAGTAAACCATCCCTAGTTCTTTATGAACAAAAGAGTTCTTACATCTCATAGGTGGGGCTGTAAAATAGTAAATGAGTTGAGTTGTCCATAAATAACTATGACTTCAGAAAATAAAATAACTTGTTCATAATTGATTGTTTACAGACATACCAAGCTTTATATGTCTCAATTTGAGTATAAATTCATATATAGGATTAAGTCAAAGTGTTTTTTTTTTTTTTTTTGAAATTGGATAATACAATAGTTACCAAAGTATAGAGCCGAGGAGATTCGAATCCAAGATTAATGAATCTAGATTTCAATTTTTATATATGAACTTAATAAAATCTCGATTGCTATCAAGTAAGGGCCAATATCAGTTTGTTTAGTGCCCAGCAGATTTCATTTAAGTTGTAGTTGCATTAACAAACCCCATTAAAATTTAAGTGGCGATGTTATACTGATACAAACCAAATAGGAACATAGATCAAAAAGCAGACTTGAATATTAAAGACTACCTGAAAGGAGGAGTTTTGAGCATAGCTGTTTAGACCCAGGCCTCCATTCATGGTTCACGCAATATATTGGTGTCTGAGAAATTGTATTCACCAAGAAATTATCTCTTCAATTTTATAGAAGAAAGATTCAATTCTTAGATTGACATTACCCCTTGTAAAGCCAATATTTCTTACTTCCTCGTTTATATTCTTTTAACTTTAAGAATTTTTTTAGTGCTCCAATGATATTAAAGATTACTTAAAAATTGTTAATTATTCCACTCCTTTTTATAATAGGTTTGACCGAGTCTGCTTTTGTTTGCCACTACATGTGTTCCCTGCTTAAGCATTCTTTGCCTTTCATCACAGTAGGGACGAAAATCAGGATTTGATCTTTGCCTCTTTGGGGACCCAAACATAAATAAAATTTTGTTGGGTCATTTCAAAATAAAGAATAAACTGAAATTCAAATTGAATTAGTATGTTTATAATAAAACTAATGTCTATTCAGTATTAACAAAATAAAATAAAGAGAAATGATATGTCCACAACATTTTTACAACATTTTTACAACAAATCCTAAGTGGCAGGATGTTACTGGTTGTTATTGTTGGAGCAAAAAAGTAATCTTAGTGTTAGGTTCAAATTTGAACCAATAACAACTAACCACCTATGATTTGTTGTAAAAATGTTGTGGACGTAGCACCTCTCTAAAATAAAATAAAAAATTTAATACATCTCAACTCAATAAGACTTTATTATAAGAAAAATACTAAAGTTATTACAAATTTATTACATACTACTTATAACTGATGTGGTAATGTATATGATCGTTGAATTTTGAACACCTATTGTTGACAATATTCATACTCATTACATAGTTACAATAGAAATTACAAGAGTTAGTTTCATGCTTCACTTACAAACAAATTCACCCACTATTGATTTTTAGGTCTTTATTAGCAATTGATCAATGAAAATTCAATTTATAAAAAACAAATGGAACAAAATGGAGTTTATGAAAGAATGGAACAGATAAATCATAAATGTGTAACACGCTCAAAGGAGGTTATTTGGGCATGCCAGCGTGCCCATAGGCATGCTTGTGTGCGTGCTGCTTAGGCCATGGCAATCCTACGTGGGCACAGCCAAAAATCCTGGCATACACGCATGCACGCTACGTAGGCCATGACAACCTAACGTGGGCATGCAGCCAAAGGCCATGGCATGCTCATGCACGATGCCTAGGCCATAGCAACCCAACATGGGTTGGGACCCACGGCCATGGCAGAATAGAATAAAATGAAATATGCATACCGACCTTCAATTTATATTTTTTAAAATATGGATAAAATTGATAATCCTCACCTTTGCTTCATTAAAATAATGAGTCTTTTTCTTGAATGAATGATTATAATTAAAATAATGAGGGTTTTTCTTGTAGGAATAATTAGAAGGGTTTTTTTCAAATGAATGATTAGAAGGGAATAGAATAAAGCTATACCATGTATATAGCCATTGGCTTGTACATATTCACATGGTGTCCATGTGAATATTAAAAAAAAAAAAAAAACTCTTCAGAACTTAAATAGTTTTTCCACTAAGTTTAGGTCTTAGTACAATATAGAGCTGAGCTTAATTGCATATATTATTACTGTCCTCAATTCCTTCATGGATGGAAGACATATGGGCAAGTCAAAATTGTTCACTTTTTTCTTGCTGGTTAGCCCCTGCAAAATATAAAAAGTTCATTAGATAGTGAGCTGATTTATCTCATTGCATGTCCAGCTTCAACACCCTAAGTTTCACGGGTGAAATCTGGTTGAATAGTGGTTTCTATACAAATAAGAGACCAGGGTTTGAATCCTATTTACTCTAACGTGGAACAAATATTGTCGATTAAAATATTCCTAACTCACGAAAATGATTATCATTTGCATCTTATTAGTTTTCCTTACCTTCCGCATCCAATGCCTATTCAATAATTTTGTTGAAAATGACTGACCAAAAAATAATAATAATTTTGTTGAAAATGCATTAGTTGGTTAATAATTAAAAAAAAAAAATCCAAAAGAAGATTGAACTAAAAAAGTAATGATTAAAAAAAAACAAAACAAAAACAATTTAGTGTCATTATAATATAGGCATTAATTTCCTTCAATAATGTCAATCAGTAATTATCATTAAATGCATACTAGGTAATAGATGTTATGAAAAGAGACATTTTTTGTGCTGACATAACAGGTATGATGAATCATCTTGGAGCTGCTGGCTTGATGGGTAGTGTAAGGCTTCTGTCCAATGGAAATTTCCACTGAACACGTCTGGATTCGGACACGTGTCCAATAGTGGACACGTATCCACCATCCAACGTGTCCAGTGGAAACTTTCACCGGACACAAGCCACACCCTGATGGGTATCTAGGCCCAGCCCACATCTTTGTACTTTGTAGGATGATAGGCAAATTATGTTATCTTCCTTTAATGACAATCAAATTTAATCATGTGGTTCAACTACATAATTGATCCTGGCAAATCTAAGGTCCAACACCTAAGTTTTACTCGTTTCTTTTACACCTATATTTTGGATTTTGCAAGAGGAAGAGAAGATTCAAAGTAACAACCTCCGTTTCATTGGACATAGTCCCAATGAATTGTGTTACAGTCGGGTTGCAATGTGAAGAGTAATACTAATATAGCCAAACAAAAATAAAATATTCTGTCATTCAGCAAAGAAAACCACTGGTAGATTAATACAAGATAAAGTGTCATGAAATTTTTAAACGAATGCTTGGCAAATACAAAATCAGAGGCTTTCCACAGAAACCACTCAAGCATTTGAAAGAACACCAACTAGTAACCATGAACAATATTCATCTATGTGCAACTCCCAACATAATGCAGCAATGCACTGTTTTCTGTTGTCCATTTGACTTGGGGCAAAAAATTATCTCATATTTTTCTTTAAATATTTTATCCCTATACTATTTACAAATGATACAACACAAAATGAATCAGGACCGACCAAAAAAAACACCAGCATGATACACACAAGTTACATGATTCAACTTCTCATGGTTTATGCTGTGCATAGATTGATGTACGGACAGCTTGGCGAGAAGAAAGAGCTTTCCCATTAACAAGAACTTGTTCCAAGAAATCTATACGAATTGACTTGAACTGGTAGTGCTGTTCCAATATACACAGAAATAAAAAGAGACTCAGGAATAAGAATGGTCTCGTTATTTAACTTAGACACATCAATTAAAGGAATAAGCATATTTTTTATAGTTACCCTGAAGTTAAATAATACAATATTTCATGAAACAGAA
Source organism: Castanea sativa (assembly GCF_040712315.1). Taxonomy (NCBI): domain Eukaryota; kingdom Viridiplantae; phylum Streptophyta; class Magnoliopsida; order Fagales; family Fagaceae; genus Castanea; species Castanea sativa. The sequence continues at coordinate 54,242,687 of NC_134020.1, forward strand.
TGTATCAAAGCAAGTTAGTTTTTATATCTACAAATCAAAAGGCATGAAATGTCAAGAAGATTGCACAAGAATGTACCTTTTCCTTCCAAGAAAAATCAAAATGACGGTAATAAGGTTCCAATAAAGTTAGCTGATCTCCTTCTTTGATCTGTGAGGACAAGGGACAGTTCTAATATTACTTGAACAAATGAAAGACAAAAGAACAACTGTTTGCAAATTACATGCAAGGTTGAGAACAAATCAATATATTTAATTTTTATGAATGATCACTTAATCCTTTATTGACCTTATCCATGACCTCAGTATTTACAGGTGGAAGTAAAAGGAAGCCAGAACTTGAGAATGAAGTCATTAGAAAACTATTCACTGAACCACACAAGAATGTAAATGTGCCTTCAAGCACACACATGCTCATGCACTCATGGAATCCAAGGATTATGGAATCTCTTTTTCCAGTAGAAAAGCCTCAAAACCAAGACATATTTCATGATGTGGAATGGTGTTGAGAGAAAATTCCACAGTAGTCTTAACCGTTACATGGCCAGATTTGGCTGGTATAGCTGGAACATGAAGGCTTATCAAATAGTGAATCAAGAAACTAAATATTTATCAAGGAGTGAAAGTCACCCCCATTGAGTTAGCATTCCAATCATTATCATCATCATCATTATAAGTAGTGGCAGCAGCATAGTCCTAGAAGTAGTAAAGTTAACTGGCCATTAATGCCAGTACAAGTCAATTTTGGGACCAAGACTTTGTTTTTGTGATTGATAAGATACACACATCCAAATGGTTTTGAACCCACGGCCTTAACCTCCACTCATTCTTGAAAATCAAAATAATTAATACAGACTACAATAAAAACAAAGAAAAAATAGGACTAAAAAATCTTTTTTTGGTATGTGTGGTAGCTGTCATGTCTCCACCATGTCTTCAATAAAGAATCAAAATTCTCCACCCGACAAGTCATGGACATGCAGGCAACCAATAATAGTTAGCATTCCGTACAAGCACATAAACCAATACATAGCAACCCTCAATTCTGTATCGGCCCAAATACCAGGCCATACTGAAGTGTTTGGGGAATTCCAGTCAATTCCTGACATTTTGGATGAAAACTCTGTTTCATCTACCAATAGAATTTGAGCTAAGTTTTTTTTTTTTTTTTTTGAACTTTAGGTTTATGATAATTTCTTCCTCCCTCAAATCAGACCTTTTGGCCTCTCATTTCTGGCACTCTCACTCTCATCTCTCATGAACTCACCAACTTGGGCCCTCAGCACTCATCACAGCAAGTGACAAGTCACAATATCAAGTCTCGGCACTTGGCAACCACAGCTCTCCCTCACTCTGGCAAGCTCATCCACTCCCAACAAGATACATTAGCCTGAGCTTCTTGATGGAGAAGACTTGGATTGTGGAAGTATCAATAAAGCTTTATTACTTATCAAAAAAAAAAAAAATTTGATGATGATAATGTCTTGACTAAGGGTCCTGAATTGGATCCTCAATTTTATGTTGATAATAAGTCATAGTATTGACTTGAATGTCTTTCCATTGGATTTATCAATTATGTATGAGATTTTATGAACCTTATGATATTTTGTTTTCATGTTCTCAACTTTTTATTTTAGTTAATGCCTTAATGGCATGGCATGAACTATGTAATTCCTATATTTTTTCATGAGTATTAACTTTATATATACAAGTATACGGACTATATGTATAGCAGTAATCCAAAACGGAACACCAATACTGATATATTTTGTTCCAGTGACCAGTCCACAACAGTATTCAAAACTTCAGTCTGTAGTTGACATGGACACACCAATCCATGCTTCCTAAGTGGGAAGAATAACTCAAGACTACTTATCAAAAAAAAAAAGAATAACTCAAGACTAGACTGAAAGCAACCTCAACGATCTATTTCATAGATAGAGAAGTTCTTTCCACCAGATTATATGGAATAAACTCATAAGATAAAAGGGTGCTTCATACCCCAACAGCGCTGCCCCCCCCCCCCCCCCCCCCCCAAAAAAGAAAAAAGAAAAGCCCTTCTCCAAGGGAAAAAAAGATATAAATTGAAACCTAAACAGTCAATCTTACCGTGTCACTGTGAATACCATATACTGATAGAATGAAGCATATTTGATTTGAATCACATAAAAGATAGTATCTGCAAAGATAGAAATTTGTGGAGTGAGAATCATTTATCAAACACTAGACAATTCAAAATTTAGAGTTTTATTATAAGCAATAGAAAATCTAAGACAAGTGTAGCAGAACCTTACATGAAATATTTTAATATCCAAATTAACAAATTAAGATAGAGTCGTCAAACAGAAGACTTACAGGGGAGCAACATTATCATGCTTAATGAAGAATAGAACTTTTCCAACTACAGCTACTGCTTTGTTCAGACCGTCTAACAGAAGATCTATAGTGGCTCTTTTGTATGAGGAATTCACTTTCAATAGAACATGCAATGTAATAAAAAAGATATCAGGCTCACTCAAGTCCACAATCAACCACAGACTCATATACATGGAGAAGTTAGAGGTATATTACAATTAACAGCAGCCAGTGATGATGATAAAGATGCAAGTCGTTTAGATCTAGCATGTCCCTGAAAGAAAAATCTTGTAAGCTCCAGCTGCATCTTTATAAATGGATATTTTACACATCTTTTTTCTTTTCTTTGGATAGGTAATTTATTTTGTAGATACTATAACGACTTCAGAATGACTACAATGTTAAATATAACAATATAGACTTCAAAATCTTCTTGACTACAAAAGATAAAATCATCGGTGTGCAGACTTAATAAATAAAACAAAAGACTAAAAATCCACTGGGGAGATGAATTACCCTCAACATATTCTCCAACTTGTCAAGAAGATTAACCATCTTTTGAACCTCCTCTGTAGCGTTGAGACCAGGATCCTTTAAAGCAGCAGCTTCGAATCCACTAAGGGCCCTCTCATAGTTCTCTAGATATTTGTTTACCTAAAAACAGAAGTTCCACCATATATGTACAGAACATATGAGTGATTAAACAGTGAATAGCCAGCAACAACATATTTATGCTCTTCATGTTGATAGAGAAAGTAATGGGGCATAAAAGAGCATGACTCTGAATACAAAAAGGAAATGAATTCCTCACAAACAACAACAACAAAATCTTATTCCCAAAATTTGGGATCAGCTATGGATCCTCAGTCACATGGTCTTTTTCTCCAACATGAAGTCCTCACCAACATGACTCAGAATACAGAGAGAGAAAGAGAGAGAGTTGAAACTTACAGTAGCACAGTTAAAATAGAGATCTGGATTGGACTTCATTCTATCATCTTTCTCCTGATATAATATAAGATATGACAACAAACCCTTTATATAATAGAATATGAGAGAAAATTCAACATGCTTGGCAAACCATAATCATGAGAAAATCATCTTGAACCAGAAAATTCCTAGGGAAAGTTCTTACGCTGCAGACTTACAGCATTTTGGTATGCTTTTGAAGACTGCTGAAGTTTGCTGTGATCCCAAGCTCCAGTCACAAAGAAGCTTGTAAGGCATGCATTTCCAAGGTTGTCTACCAATAAAATTAACCATATTACAGGATATAGAAAAGAAGCAGATGGAATGAATAAGCATTCTGCCAGATTTTCAAGAAAACTAAGTAACTAGAAAATAATAACAGCAGCTTAACGTAGAAAGAGACATCATATTTGTTACTTCTGTCCCAAAACTAATATATGTGCATGTGCAGCATGATGAGCAATTTGTCAGCTATATTACAATGAAGCTAGCCAGAACAAAGATGACCAAAAATCACAAGTAAATTATATGTTTAAGTCAATACCACATTGTCATGTGTATTGCAATGTGTCACATGTCTATCACATTATACAAAGTCTTTATATTGTGATAATGGTAGCATTAAAAAATTCTTACACCAAGAATTCCCATCCTTGACATCCAAGGTAATAGCTTCCTTAGCATGTTGAATGCTTTCCTCGACAATTTCTGCCTCATTCTCAGTTCCTACAAAAGGGGTAATTATAAAAATAAGGTTTCTCTTCTGACTTGTACACTTAAAAAATAGAAATTTCTATCCAACTTATCCCATTAACAGTTCTCTTTTTCTTTCCTTTTTTTTTGTTACCATGCCCCTTTAGCCAGACATAAAGCCCCAGAAAGCCAAAGGTTCAAGCTAAACATTCTTGGCTTCTTATTTATTTCCACAAGCACCAAAGAACCAAGGAAAAGCTGACTACAGCATAAAGTGGTTTCCAAAACAGGTAAAAAAAGCCTTGCCTTGAGCCATTCTTCTTTCAAGCATGGACAACTGACAAAGTATTTTTTTATTAGGACCCTGGATGAGACAATTATGAACATCTTTTAGTAACAGATATGAAAATAAAAACTTATCAGTAAAAAAATTATATGAAAACACAAAGGAAGGTCTGTTGATAAGATCAACAGAAATCCAATATCAGCAATAACCTTGCTTAATGCAAGAGTGAAGCAGTTCTTTGCCGAAGATAGATCTCCTTTCTTCCAGATGCAGTTGCCTAAACACAGCCAAGCATCTGCAAGTGATGGATTCAACTTAACCTGGAACATGGAACAGCCAGGATTGAAAAAGAACTCAACTGGAGCACTACAAGACATGGCACTGTTGAACTAACAATTTCTTCTCACTTACAGCTTTCGAGAGATGATCCTCTGCTTCCTTCCGATAGTCTGGAAATACATCCAATATCTTTCCTCTCAGATATTCATATGTTGCACGCTGCAAGGGTGATTTTCTTTGTTCTGCCCAAGGACACATAATTTTTCACATAGAACTAAATGAGACAAATACAGATGTTAGCAAATAATAAAAATTTCCAAAGGCCTCATGGCCTAGTGGTGCCTCCAGCTCATCCCTATAGGGGTGAGCCTGACTTCCCCTAGCCAAAATAATAATAGTGGTAAACATAATAATAATAATAATAATAATAATAATAATAATTATTATTATTATTATTATTATTATTATTATTATTATTATTATTACCAGTACTAGTACTAGTAATAGTAATAGTAATAGTAATAGTAATAACATTGACAATCATTTAAGCAATCACCAAACTATAGTCAGCTGTATCATAGGCACAAGCAATGTAGAGTGCCATCCCATGTATGGATGTACTGCATATGATCATTTAGAAGTTAACCACATACAAAATTACAAACGCCTATGTATCTGGTTACCATATATTTGAAATGCAATTATTTGGTTCACTTATCTGTTACCTCCATACAGCCAAAAATTTATATACCAGTCACCATAGCAAGACAACATCAAGCAAAATTCCTCAAGTTAAATGTAAAAAATTACCTTAAATTCATACAAAATTGGATCTCCATACATCTTAATAGAACTACTGAATACTGTACCAGTAGTTTTGTCTCTTAATACACTAGACATTAAATTAGAAATTCCCCAACAAATTTCAAATGGAAGCTGCCAAAAAATCATTATCACTATGTCTATAACCGTATAGAAATAAAAAATTCGTCAAAAGATCTTTCACAATTTCCCTAGGTTAAATATGATCCATCAGGGTCCCTAGGTTTTCAAGCAAATGCTTCAATCAATTTATTAAAAATCATATAAACTGGAGACAAAAACATGAGTATCAAGCATTGTGCTAATCCACATCAAGATAATAAAAAAGAGAATTACACATGCTTCCATCAATATGAAAGCAACGTCAATTAATACTGAAGCATTTAAAATGTATATTGAGCATAATTTACGATATCACATTCATAAACATAAATAAATGAAATTTGTATACAGTTCAATCATATAAAAAAGCATACAGTCCTATAATAACCATGAAAAGTGTTTCAAAATTTGTTTGCCTTTGTTTAATGGTAAGTTACAGGAGTGGGTGAGACATTATATCCACAACATCACCTTTAGATTTTGTACAATTTAGTTTTTTTTTTTTTTTTCATTTTTGAAAAAGTAAGTTACCCGTGCACCCTCACTCTCCATCCATTCTTATGAGAAAGAAAGTGCTTCTTGAGCTAGAACTCATTGGAAACCAAAGTCAGTTTAGTTAATTTTTTTTCACATTGATCTTTCACCAGTGGAAACCATTGTTTAGCATCTAATAAACAGTGCAAATAAGCATTGGAAAATTCAAGTGTTCCTTCTATGTAGTGGGAGGCAAACAACAAATCTATATTTTCAACCTAGTTTTCAACTCCTTTATCAGTTTCTATGTCTTATTCTGACCCCAAAATGATCCACAAAAAGGATAATTGAGTATGCAAAAAGTAATTAACATTTATGAATTAGTTTAAGAAAGTCTGTCAAGTGTCAACTAACACTGCTTCCTTAGCCACCCTTGTTCATTATTATGGATAGTGAGATATATCTGCATTGAATGCTTGCAAATAGTTCATGCAAGTTTGCACACATTTAAGAAACCCACTTCAAAACAAGGTTAACGGTTCAAATAGTCAATGCCAAACTCAAACTTCCCAAATATAATTCGATAATTGGGGAAGGGGGAATTTGAACTCTGGATGTTTCCATTGGAAACACTAGGAAGTGTTAACCAGTTGCACTGAAAGGCTCTTGGCCAAACTCAAACTTCCCAAAGAAAGCAAGCATCAAATTAATTGTAGAATGTATACATGTGAATGTCTTCATTTAATAACAATTTAAAAAGAATGAAATAAAATCATCAACAGTACACAATGTGCAAACAAGCAAGTCAAAGGAAAAACATATACTCCTATGTTTTAGCGATTCTATCGTTCATTTTATTTTTCCCATATCTGGAGAAGATGGGTTTATCTCAATTTTTCACCATCAATCTCTAAACCCAGTTCCAGTTTCATCCTAATCACTACACAATTGTAATCAATCAAGCCTAGCATTCCACACTAAACTCAATAACATAAACCCCAAGAAAATAACTTAAATAGCTAACAAATAGCCTAGTTTGGTCTATGAATGAAGGAAACTAAATTCAAAGCAACCTTGCAACCTCATTAGTGTTTTATACAACTAGTTGTCTACCTTCAGTTTAAATTATTCCTCAAATATCTTTGCTTAGTCTGTGAACACAGAACCCCAAAAAGAAAAAAAAAAAACAAAACAAAACAAAAGCATTCTTGCCACCCAATAAGTCTTTTATACCACTAGTTTTCTATGTTTTCCAATTCTCAAAACAAAACAGCAGCATATGTACAGTCACAACATTCCTTCCACCCCATTTATCCTCAATTTTCTCAGCTACCAAATAGGTTACAATACAGGAAACGTGTTCTAACATAGAAAATAAGCAAGGAATCGAAATGGGTGTGCTGGAAAATAGAGAAAAATTGCACCTTGAGGTACGGAATCGAGGAGATTGAGAGCGAGATCGGATTCTTTTTGCAGTTCGGAGATTTTGTCATCTGGGTTTGTGGGAAAATACGTGTCTTGAATGTGGTAAAGATCTTCTACTGCGACTGTGGCTTTGCGCATTGGATCTTCTGCTTCTTTTGCTTCGTTGTTGCTCATCTTTCCCTCTCTCTCTCTCTCTCTCTCTCTCTCTGAGAAAATGCGAACTAAGCACAAAGAAAAACAATGTGACTATGTGAGACTGACTGACTGAAAGAGAGGGATGAGCATGAAACGCAGCGTTTGTTTTTGTCCGAGGAAGTGCTGTCTTTAAGGTTTATGAAACGGTACCGTATTATCAAATGTGATTTCACTTCTTTGTTTTTTTTTTTTTTTTTGATTTATTTATTGTGAATCTGTGATTATGATTAAATAGATTCTAACTCTTCATTTAAAAATGAGTAATTTATATATTTTTCTATTAATAATATTCAGTATTACATTAGTTTGTAGAAACTTTATAATATTTTTAGTATTTTTCAAAATTATTAACCATTACTAATTTGGTATTTATTTAAAATTTTAAATTACTGATAACATTTTTTTTGAAGAAAATTATTGATAACATGATAAAATTCACCCCACTCATTTCTAGATATATATATATATATATATATATATATATATATAAGATTTTAGGAGTTTTATAATGAGGTTACCCTAGAAATTTTAGAAGATTTTAACTCATCAAATATGCATAATTGCATATTAAACAGTGTTGGACCTCAAAAAAAAAAAACAGAGTTGGACCTCTCACTCTAATAAATAAATAAATATATATATATATATATATATATATATAAAATAGAGACTTCATATAGGAGAGCATGAGGTTCTGCCAAGTAGCTCATTTGTTGAGTTTCTCTTATTGGGGCTTCCACCTCATCAAAGTTTACATTTATGTAAAACTTTTAATTCATTGAATGTGTCAATGAAGTCAATACACATTAATTATCTATAAGTATACACTGATTTTATATATATATATAAGAATTCTATATGGTTTTTTAAAAAAATATGTATATATAAGAAAGAAAAAACATCACGCAGGAGACTATGCGATTCTGTCATGTGACGCTTTGTAAGAGTAATTTTTCATTTAGTTTTACACCTTAACTTCTTTACATTTTTGGATTATAATAAAATTCTATTAATAGGATATCACTATTTTCACTGAGTGTTTAACTTACCACTATTATACTTCAATAACATAAATGTGACATCATAAATTTTAGATGATATTTCCATAAGCCAACTAAACATTTACAGTTTTCTCAACAAAAAAAAAAAAAAAAAGACTAAACATTTCTATGAAATTACAAATTTTTTATGCTAACTCCAAGCCAATGTAGAAACAAAAATTATGATTAAAAATTTCAGAAAAAAAAATAAATGATTAAACAAACAATCAACTTATTACACCACATTCTTTTTTTAAGATATTACACCACATAATAACTAATTTCTAATTTATGTAACTTTTTCTCTATAGTTTAAATTCTCCATTCCCTTAATTTTGAATCAAATCATTAATTTAACAAAATTCTTTTCATATTATTGCAACATTACTTCGTGCTGTTAATTTAAAATATTTTGGATATAATAAAAAGCAGAAACCTCATGTAGGAGAGTATGAGGTTCTGCCAAATGACACATTGGTTGAGTTTCTCTTATTTAGGTTTCCACCTCATCAAAGTTTACATTTATGTAAAACTTTTAATTCACTGACTGTGTCAATGAAGTGAATATACATTAATTATCTATAAGTATGCACTAATTATATATATATATAAAAAGAAAAAACATCACGTGAAAGCCTATGCGATTCTATCATGTGGGGCTTTGTAAGAGTAATTTTTCATTTAGCTTTACACCTCAACTTTTTTACATATTTGGATTATAATAAAATTCTATTAATAGTATATCACTATTTTCACTAAGTGTTTAACTTACTACTATCATACTTCAATAACATAAACGTGACATCATAAACTTTAGATGATATTTCCATAAGTCAACTAAACATTTACATTTTTCTCAAAAAAAAAAAAAAAACATTCACATGAAATTACAAATTTTTTATGCTAACTCCAAGCCAATGTAGAAACAAAAATTATGATTAAAAATTTCAGCAAAAAAATAAATAATTAAACAAACAATCAACTTAGAACCCCACATTTTTTATAAGATATTACACCACATAATAACTAATTTCTAATTTCTATAATTTTTTCCCTATAGTTTATATTCTCCATCCCCTTAAATTTGAATTACATCATTAAATTTAACAAAAATCTCTTCATGTTATTACAACATTACTTCATGTTATTACTTAAAAATATTTTGGATATTCTATATAAATTTTTCACATAACAACTTAAATCATTATCCGCGCATCGCGCGGGACCATGGCTAGAGTTCTAATGGTAATTCCACCACATTAATAAGGTTATTAAAATTTTAGTAACAATTTAATGAGTGTTTTAGATTCTATTGTATCTGCAAGAATAGTAACAAATGTAAAGTTTTAATTAAAATTTGTCATGTTGTAAATAAAGTAAATATGCATTCAATGAAACTCATGCATGATTTTTTTTTTTTAGAAGAAAACCTAGATGTAATTGTGAAGGTAAAATTAATCTTACTTCAATCAATAATTTTACCAAACTAACTCAAACTGAGATATAATGAACCACCTATAATGAGTGTCTCTCCTTCCAATCCATAATCTATCAAATAGTGTAGCCAAAAACTGAAATTTACCAAACTAAGTCTCTTCCCCCTTATCCAAACAATAAGTGTCATGAGCTACAGAAAAGAGAAAAGCCATTTCTCTTTCCATTTTTCATCTCTCTCTCATATTAAAATATAAGATTTTCCTTTATCACATGAGGAGTAAAATTACTACTTTCATGGCATTAATTTCCTTGTATTTTAATGCAAACTAAACGGAACTTGATGTTCAATTTCAATCTGACTGAACTTTAAAGGTTTTTCCTAACTATTCCTATATATAAATAACCCAACCAAAATATGCAAATTAAAGATCTTTCCATTGCAATAATAAAGAGAGTTTAACTGTTTTTGGCACACACAGGCAAAGCCAAGGGGGGGCGAGAGGGGGCAACTGTACCCCGACTCCACCAGAAATTTCACATACATACTACCGTTAAGCAAATTTTCCCTGATATAAAAAACCAAACACTCCACAGTCCACACTTGGAACAATGACAAAAAAAAAAACGCTCCAGAGCAGTGAAACCTGGCATCAAAAGAAGGAAAAAGTAGTCTTTACACTCCAAAGTCTATATCATACCAATCTTGTCCCATGCTTTTTTTTTGCCTTATCCCAAATTTGCCTTTATTATCATTCACAGACTCATTACACTTTTTCTAGCTAATCACTAAACTTTCTTAGTAACCTTCAACCACAAGGCTTAAATTATTTGAATGAACTAAATTAGATGTTTAAAATTTATGAATTTAGATTACTATCTTACATTGATTGTTATTAACAATAAATTGATTATTTTCGTTCATTGATGATATGAAATGATTAGTTCATTGTTATTTATTTTGATTAACAATTATTTGTTTTTTTTTTTTTTTGAATATTGATTAATATTTTTAAAGTTAATTGGCACATATATTCATAAAAAGTGAGGAATATAAAACGGCTATTCCATGCACTATGCTCGTGCATTCTGTTGCATTCTGTTTTATTTTGGCCTGGCCATTTTCCTTACTAAACGGGTCAACTTTTTTGAATTTGTTCATATATAAAACCCCTTAAATTTCTCTTGTTCTCTATGCCACTTTGTTCAGGCTGACTTTATTTCACATGGAAAATCTTTTCCTCACACTTCTCTTCCTTACTAGTACATCATGCGTTTCAGTTTCTCCATACAATATTCCGGCAATCTTCAGCTTTGGAGATTCCGTCTTTGATGCCGGGAACAACCACTTCATCAAAAATTGCACTGCCCAAGCGGATTTCCCTCCTTACAGCTCAAGTTTCTTCCACCACCCCACTGGGAGGTTCACTAATGGCAGAACAGTTGTTGACTTCATTTGTAAGTGGCTAGCTTCTTAATTTACTTGCACCAAACTTGGATTAAGATCCTCTAGAGTTCTTAGAATTACTGTACACTGAAATTACAAAAATCCATCTATTTCAATATGAGCGGATTGGAATTTACATTGTCTATAATTTAAATAGATAGCAATTTGGTAATAATCAACCTTTATTTAAATATTGATGATATGATAAAATTTAATTTACTTATTACCGAATGAATGAATGAATATGATATTAGTAGTTTTATCTTGGACATAGAGTTTTCTTAAGAGGAACTAGCTTAGGTCTAATGTTTTTGTGCATTGGACCAGTTGAAATGCAAGACATGTCGAACACTTGTTACATGTCCACATCTCAACGGATTTAGTGCACAAAAACATTGAACCTAAGCCTTGTCCATTTTAAGAACTCTAGAAATTCTCAATTACCAAACTTGTTTTGATTATTCTTGTTTGACTAATTTATTAGTTCCTTTCTTGGTGTGTGAATGTGACAGCCCAGTTTATCGGTATTGATTTCCAGATACCATACCTCGAGGCAAAGATTGCGGTTATGAAGGGAAGTAGAAAGAGTTATCCACACAATGGAATAAACTTTGCTAGCGCTGGAAGTGGTGTTTTGCGGGGAACAAACAAGGAAGAGGTAACAAACTCTTTTTCATTTGGAATAAACTATGGAAGATAAAATGTTCTACCATCGTAATATTCCTTTTAGATCGTCTAGATATATATTTATAGTTAAAACTTAAGTACAGTAAAATGGGTACATTAGGTTCTCAATAAAACAAACATTTTGTTGTGTTAATCAATAAAATAAGAATAATGTTATTCTTTCAAAAATAATTAATTGATCAAGTGGTTGAATTTAATTGAAAAACTTAATGCATTGCACTTAAAGTATTGTATTTAAATTTTACCAGTATTTATTTGCGCACCGGAAACTTTTAATTGGATTGTATTTATCTTCCTGACTATCACCCCCCCCCCCCTCCCCCACCCCCACCCCCCTCACATGTTTTTACTGCGATCTCTTATTTTACTTAGCCACATGTAATTTACCTAAAGCTAAGCACTGTCATCTTTACATGCATGTGGATTGCATAGAGGGTCATCCCAATGCAAGACCAGCTACAACAATTCCGAACACTGATGGAGCAAAATTGGATTGATAAAAGTTTGGTCCAAAAGTCTTTCTTCTTCTTCGAGGCTGGTTCCAATGACATATTCAACTACTTCGTCCCTTCTAACCCACCAAAGCCTGATCCACATGCCTATGTTCAAGCCATGCTTGTTGAAGTAGAGACTTTTGTTGATCAGATTTACAAGCTTGGTGCTCGTAAGATTGCTTTGTTTTCATTAGGTCCCGTTGGCTGTGTTCCAGCTAGGGCCCTCTTGCCCGGTGTACCAAATGATAGATGTTATGGAAAGATGAATGTGATGGTCAAAGAATACAACCGTGGATTGGAAAGTTTGGTCAAACATATGCACATTAAGTACCCCCATGCAATTGGGGTTTATGGGGCAATTTACAACATTGTTCAGAAATTTCGAGCGAATCCAGTCCACTTTCGTAAACCTCTAAGCTTTCATATTTTTTACTCAGATTTGTTTCTTGCATACTTAGCGTGTGTTTGGATTGGGAGGCTGCGTCCAGCGTCCAGCCTTCAGTTTTTTTTTTTTTTTTTTTTTCCTTCCCAGCCGCAGTTGTTGACCAAGTCTTCCGTGAACAGTGCATTCGTGCACTGTTCACGGACCCACAAATTTTACTTTTCAGTAACTTTTTCATTAAAAATGGGTCATGTGGTACTATTCACACATTTTAAAATTATTTTGGTACAGTATTTTCAGTTTTCAATTTTCAGCAATAAGCTCTATCCAAACGGACCCTTTAGAGTAATGGGAACGTAATATCCATCGGATTAAGATCCTTTATAGTTCGTAGTGTAACTCCATCATGGAGTTCATAAAATTCTATTCATCTATTTTGAATTGAGCGGATTAGATTTTACTACATCATCAAATGTTGATGTTGTAATAAATTCAAAATTCATTCATTCAAAAATAGATGGATAATATTCTAGTCTGTCTTAAGAACCTAGAGGATCTTAATCCGTTTCTCATAGTTTCTCTTAGTCTCTACAAAATTAATTATCGAAACGCCATGTTACTAATTCAATGGTTTGTTTGTTATTGTTGTCTAGGTTTCTCTGACGTATGTAATGCATGTTGTGGTGATGGAACTCTTGGAGGAATGCTGCAATGTGGCAAGAAAGGCTACAAGATTTGTTCAAACCCGAATGTGTTCTTGTTCTGGGATTTTTTCCATCCATCAGAACATGCTTACAAGCTCGTCTCGAAGGCTTTATGGGGTGGAAGGAAATCTCGAATCAGGCCATTTAATTTGAGAACTCTAGCCAATATCACCCTTCATTCCGGTTTAGACTGATTGTCAAATTAATAAATAACTAAACAAATTATTTTAGATAATTTGTAATTACGTTGGAATTAGTTTATCAACTGCAAGTGCTTATTAGAACCAATAGTTTTGTTATGAGCAATTACAGATCACAGGTTTTGAGTTCATCAAGGCCCCAATGCAAAAAGTTTCAGTTCATGTGTTAGGCCCAATACAAGACATGCTTGCATTGCAAGACCACATCCTGCAAGTGAAAGTCCTTTTTTTCTTTTTTTAAGGCTCAATTACAAATCACACCTTTTGAGTTTTGGTACATTTTCATTCTCGTTTGTATAATTTTGTTATTTTTTTTTTTCAACTTCTTTCAGTATTTCTCATTTCATTCAATGTGGTAGTTCCATGACTTCCATCCACCAGGTAACCTAGCGTGTTCTCTTTTATTAGGAGTGTTTGGAAAAAAAACATTTTTGCTTTTTGCTTTTTACTCTTTGTTTCAATTTTTTTTTATACAAATAATTAAACTTTTAGTTTTTTGTCATATACTTAACACAAAAAATTACAAAAAACTGTATCTTTTAATAAACACTATGTAAATAAGTTTTTATAAATATACTATTCTCAAACACACTCTCGGAGAACTCGAATTTGAATTTATAAAAAACATATGTGATGGTTTAATTTCATCCATTAACCATCAAGAAGAACTTAAAAGGCTAAAACGACTTAATTTTTTTTTTCTTTCTTTCTTTTCTTATTTTTATCAATTCCCTATTTCTCCAACCTTTAGTCTCTATACCTGAGTTAGGGATCAAATGTAGACCATATTGTCTATTATGCATTCTCTTCAAAATTTTCATTGAATCTTTCATATTCATAATGTTGTAATTTTTCAAGATATTAAAATAATAATAAACCACAATAAAGTTGAATTTTGGGCTTGGGAGGTGAATTGGTGGGTGAGGATTTCGACTGATATATAGTGGCAATGGGACAAGGAAGGGTAGCATAGGGTGATTGAGAGAGCATGTGATTGTGGAAAAGAAAAGTTCTTACATATGTTGATGGAAGACGATAACATCCTATTTTGCGAAGCCAAAAATGTGGGATGTCAACGTATTATTCATCTATTCAACATTTATTCACAAGTCTTTAATCGTAAGATTAATAAGGATAAGTAAAGACCTCACTATTCTTCAACCAAATCACTGAAGGGGCAATAAAAGAAGAAATATAGTGAATCATGTGTGCCCAAATGATATCCAGGCATGAAATATCTTCAGTTACTAACTATGGTGGGTGAGTCAAGAGCACAAATCTTTAATGGGATAAAAGAAAGGATAATGAAGAAGATCCAAGGATGAAAGGAGCAATTTTTAATTGATTTTCATGAATAATTTCTTACAATTATCTTTAAAATTAAAAAAAAAATAATGAAATTGAAGACTAATCAAGATTATATATTTATATAGTATGATTAAAACTACATATAAA
Source organism: Castanea sativa (assembly GCF_040712315.1). Taxonomy (NCBI): domain Eukaryota; kingdom Viridiplantae; phylum Streptophyta; class Magnoliopsida; order Fagales; family Fagaceae; genus Castanea; species Castanea sativa. Next base: position 54,258,127 of record NC_134020.1, read on the forward strand.
TAGTCGTTTGAATTGGCACATAGTGGATTGATTTGGAGACAAACTCAATCCGATCACAAAATGCTAGGTTTAAAAAAAAAACTATGGTTTAATTTTTATTTTTTCCTCACTATTTTATTCAAGTGCCACAACTCCCACACCATTCAATAATTTTAATGTACCAAGAAAAAAGAAATCTTATAGCTGTCATATCCAATCCACCACCTGACCACCAAAGCAAAGCATAAATTGGGGTAGGACCTTGCTATCTGATAAACATTAATTCCCCACCTCTTTTGCTTTTATAGATAATTGATGGCTTTTCATTGATTAATTACACTTATTATTAGATTGAAAATGTTGTTAAACCTTAAAAAGTCATGAATTTCAGTTGAATTTTCACTACCAAAAAAAACAAAAAAGAGTACCTAATTGGTGGGCTCGAACGTTTGTTGCTAGATAAGAAATAGGACACCAGATGATGATTAGAAAAAGATAGGAATTCAGATTGAAGCACCTCATCTAAGAGCACAGTGCATACTGAACCCATCAGTATCACTTGTTTCCGTACACACTGTTTTTTTATTGGTGTACACAGATTACACATGCCTGTCCACCGTCCAATTTGTGATAACCGCAAGTGTGAAACCCACCGACAAAAATTAATATTCGGAATTGCATTACTTGAAAATTGAAATTTTGCATTCTCTTATCAATCCTAGTTTAAAGTTTGTGTAGGTGGGGGGATTTAATAAAAAATTTGGATCAAAACAAAGGTTACAACCGAATAAGGGTGGGAAAAGAACAATCTCTAGTGATGTAATATGTACCTGAGGAAAATAAGAAATCATCTTTATTAGTTGAGAAAAAATTAACCAATGGGATTGGTCATAATTCATAAGCCTTCTAAAAATTAAATTAATATCGAATCCAAAAGAAGATCTTGAAGAAAAATTACAGAATAGCAATAGTGGTTATGAAAAAGCGTGACTTAGTGATTTAGGAGAAGGGAATTATAGGTTCTTGTTACAGGTCGGGCCTTAGTAAGAAGGCAAATAGTGTCTTTCACTAAAAGCATCAAAATCGTGGTTTCAAGTTCTTGAATCATTCCTTAAAAAGATAAAAAAGAGATGAAAGATTGCCTACCAATTACATATCGATCTCACCCTACAAAAAATGAGAAAGTTGTATACTAAGTAAAAATTGCCTACCAATTACTTCTTCTTTGGAACACTTCTTTATATTAAATGAAATGATCGACGAATTCTTTACTCCAAATACACCAAGGGAGACCTTGTGCTAGTTAGCTTGATCATCCCGCAATCATGTTTGGTCAAGGCCAACACTTGACGAGATTTAGTCGATGGATCGTGGGCTCTTCAACTTCAAGCCAATTAGAGTTTTCTCCTCCAATGTGGTTACAAATCTTAATCAATACCATATTTCTCTCTCTTAAATACTCCATTGATGTAGTATACTATAGAAATTTTCATAATGTGTCCTCAGTACATAAAATAAAAAAGTGAATAGATGAAAAATAAATCTCATTTTTCTTTATCTAGTAGAGAGAGCGAAATCCTTTGTTTATCACATCACACCCTTCAAAATCACTCTCATACCCCATTTCCTACCAATTAAGGTGAATTAAAATATGGTATTAATGGAAGTTTCCACGTCATTCACTCTCTTTTCTTCCCTCTCATTTTCTCTCTTATCTTCTTCTGTTTACACTACACATATATCCTTCAAAATTACTCCCAGTTCCTCGCAATTGAGGAGATTGTTGCATTAATGGAACTTGGCACTTCCTTCACTCTTTTCTTTCCTTTAGTTTCATTTTCACACTTAAATTCTTCTGTTTAAACATCGTTCAAATCCACTCCCATTTCCTCTCAATTAAGGAGAATTAAATATGGCCTCAATGGAAGTTGCCACATCTTTCACTCTTTTCTAAGTTTTCTACTTTTCTTCCATCTTATTTAATTTTTCACACTTATTTTCTTCTTTCTACCGAACAAATCATAGAAAGGGCATACCCCACCCTCTCTTTCCTTTCCTCATTTTTTCCACCGATGTCCTTTTCCTTCAACATGTAAAGTGTCCAAGACAGCCCCATGATAAGCTGGTTTTCTTGTCCGAGTTAATGAAGAGGACAGCACGCCACACCCCCACATGTATAGAAAGCAACAAAAGCAAAGAAAAATACTACATGAAAACAAGGGCAAATGCTAAACTACTTCCAATTTTACCAAAACATTTTACAAACTAATGTAATAATGAATGTATAATATATATATATATATATATATATATGTTTATTTATTTAAAGCCAAAAGACCCAAAAGTAAGAAAAATTTCAAATTCAATTAGATTTTGAATAGGATTTCAATTGGAGTCCAATTTTGCGCTATGTCCTATCTGATTATTTTAATTTTTATGACAAATAAATTATTTGGTGCAAAAACCAAAGAACCTAAATCCAATTAGATTCTTAATTATATATATATATATATATGAGAAACCATTACATATTTTAGAAACATATAGCTTAAAAAAAGTGTAAACTGTAACTCTTACACCTTGTATTATTTAAACTCATATATGTGCATAATTGTAACTATTTTTAATTGTATCTGTGTATATATACAGGGTTATATACTAGTTAGTATAACTTTAACAACATAATATTATATTATAATGTTTGATTCTTTTTTTTTTATTGCCGTCACGTCAATTTGTAATAAAATTTGTAATATTCTTAACATCACTCATAGGATAATATATTCTCTTATATAGCATGGTTTTATAGGAAAAAATATTTTGTATCAAATGATACCATGTCATCTGTATCAAAATTCAATAAATGAGAAACGTGTGCGTAAAAATAACTACCTGTAATACATGTCTTTCACTTATTAGTGGAATAGTTATTTTTTACTGACATGTCTCACACTTATTTAATTTTGATACTCGCTAACATGGGACCAATTGATATGATACCAAATACATTCACGTTGTATAGAGTAGTAAGAATACCGTGCGCTACCATAGTTTTGTAATACTAATTAAATTTTAGTCCACTATAATTTCAGGATTATCCGCTAAGCCTAATTTATAACTTTGTATTGACTTATTTGTAAGTTGTAAGTCGGAAGTTGTAACACACAATTCCAGATAGCCAAAATGTAACGGTCAAGTACATTTCATTATCAACAACATAGACCGTCCAACCGAACCACACGTATCCTTGCTTCATCTCTCTCTTTACATCATTTGATGTTTTTTTTTTTTACTTTCTTTCCAATTTTAACGACTGGTAAACAAACGACAATGAAGACCATTCAAGGTTCAACCCCTTTTCCTTTTCTAGTAGCAACCCACTAACCTCACCCAGCTAAGAGGCTTCAGAACCCAAAGGACCCCACACGCAAATTCCACAGCGAAATTTCGCTTGACAACGAGACACTGATATTAAACATGAAATTTCCCCAACTTTTCTCCGTCCTTCAAGCCCCAAACGCGTATTCACAAGCAATCACAAACAATCACAGCCATTAAATATTCAAACACACTAGTCCACCACACGTATATACTACTTTAACCTTTATCTCTCATCACGCACATTTATTATTTTTACACTCTTTCATTTTTCTATATCAAATATATCCGGCTGCCATTGACTCACTCATTCTTCTCTATATATATATAGTATAACCATTCCCAACAAATCCCAAAACCAATTTTCTAAGCAAACCTCTCTAAACACTTTTTAGCTTTTCTTTTTGGTTTACAAATGGGGAACTACGTTTCATGCACCCTTGCCACACCTTTGATCAAGAGCAACAAGGCAGCAAGAGTGGTGTTTCCTGGTGGTGAAGTGAGGCAATTCCGTGAACCCATCAAAGCAGCTGAGCTCATGTTCGAGTGCCCAAACTTCTTCTTAGTAAACTCTCAATCCCTTCACATTGGCCGGAGGTTCTCCGCCCTCGGCGCCGACGAGGAAATAGAGTTTGGCAATGTGTACATCATGTTTCCAATGAAGAGAGTGAATTCTGTGGTTGTTGCAGCTGATATGGCAATGCTTTTCCTCGTGGCCAACTCTGCGACTAAGCGGATATCTTCCTCCGGTGGGAATAGTAAAATCCGGGTTTCGCCCGAGTCCGGTGGCGGCGGTGGCGACACCCAAAATATGGCGGTGGAAGCTGATGAAGGTGAGGCTGGAGGGCCAAGATTGAATTTGGAGGGTATTGAGGGGTTTTCATCACCAGAGTATCAATTCAGGTTATCTGTGTGCAGGTCAAGGAAGCCTATGTTAGAGACTATAAAAGAAGAGCCAATTTGGTCAAGATAAGATTTATGTGTTTACAATGCGTAGTAGGTTAATTTTATTAATCATGGGGTAGGAAAATCTCTAATTCTTCTTGTAATTGATATATTTGCTCTCATATTTTTGGCATGGGGACAGGTTATTGATTTTTGTTATGCGTCTCTTGGTTAAGAAGAATTTCATTGATGAATTGGTGGTAATTGAGTACTAATCTAGATCACCAATTTTGCACTTGTAAAAATGTCATATAGCGAAAGATGGAATATATGGTGGTTGAAATGAGAGTTAATATATATATATTTTTTTTTCCTGTGAATTTTTATGTTTGTTCCTTTTGAAATGATCAAGTTAAGCATAATTTTTATCATAAAATATAGGTAATTAGTCAAATTATTTTTTCAAAGGAAACATAATTAGTCATACATTAAAATTCTTATATAAATTTAATACTACCTGTGCTAAGCCTAAGTGAAGGTGGGAGGCATCTCTCCCCAATGTGGGATTGAACAAATCTATGATGATCTTCACTCAAAACGGACAATTAGAAGAGAGAGGTTCATCCCTCCACACTACTTATGATCATTTTTTTTTCTAATTTTTAATAAAATAGAACATGTGGTGACTTTTGTTATGTGATGATTTTTATTTTATTTATTTTTTTAGAAACATATGGTGATTTTTATTGAGTATATGTAATTATTATTATTTTTTAATTTTATAATTCATCAATATTAGATTATTAGTATGTTGCACTCACTTAACACAAAGATTAAAAAACTTAAGTAAACACATGACACAAGCTTAAATGGATAATTATAGTGTAATTCCCACATAAATTTAGACACATAGCGCAAAATTGGACTATAATTTCAAGTTCTAATTCAGTTTTCTCTAAGTTCTACCTATTAATATATATATATATATATATATATATATATATATATATATAGATGACTTATAAATTTGATTTTTTTTAGTTATATGATTATGTTTTTTATGGTTTATTATATTGGATTCCTCGTTTTCTACACTAAATTAACTAATTTGACAAAAAAAAAATTAAAAAATTTTAGATTAGATGGGACACGTGGCGCAAAATTAAACTCTAATTGAAATTCAATTTTTATACTAAATTAACTCACTTAGCACAAATTTCTAAAATTTAGATTAGATGAGACACATGGTGCAAAATTAGACTCTAATTGAATTCCAATTTGAAGTTTAATTGAATTTTCTCTCTATTTTACCTATTATATATATAGAGAGAGACTAGTGTGTAACCATGTGCTTATGCACGAGTAAAATTAAAAACAATAACAATTACACGGTTCAAATTATATCTTTTTTTGAGAAAATGTTCAAATTACACATAATATTCGCTTACATCTTGTTTAAACCATACATTTCTAAAATATGTAATGATTTTTCATTTTATAAACATGTATATATATATATATATATGATTTAGAATTTAATTGAATTTAGACTCTTCGGTTTTTGTACTCAATAATTCATTACTACAACAATTAAAAAATTTGATGGACATGTGATGCAAAATTGGAGTCTATTAGAAATCCAATTTAGAATCTAATTGGATTTGAACTATTTAGGCTTCGTTTGGTAATGTTGTTCTAATAACGTTGTTTGTATTTTTTGATAATACTCGTGGGTGAAAAAGTGTGTGAAAATATGTGTAATATTATTTAAATTCTAAAAACTATTATTTAAACAACGATAACAAAACTGACCCTTAATTTTTATACTAAATAATTCACTTGAAACACAAATTTAAAATTAAATGGAACATGTGGCGCTAAATAGAATCCAATTGAAATCTAATTGAATTTTCTTTTTTTAAGCTTTTGACTATTAATAGATGGGTCATGCTAACGAATGTCTTTAGGGTATTGGTTAACAATCCATTTTAGGAAAATTTTAATACCACTTTTATGGAAAATGAAAAAAACTGTCAAAATATTAATTGTTTTATTTCATTTTCCCATAAAAACTTTCTTTAAATGGATTATTAATCAATACTCTTAGGGCATTCGTTAGTATTTCTCTTAATAGATATATAGATTAAGGGGCTGGATGTTTTTGCTTCCAAACATTGGGAAAAATGAAATATGTGCGAGCCGTGGGGTTTAGATTCTTCTGGTCCCGGCCTAGCTAACTTCAATAATTGTAAATAAATTTGTAGTGTACACGTCTACTACATAATCATCAAAGCTAAGACTTTTCGAGCTTGCTGGTTCTGGGAAATTTACGAGTACCACGTATGAGATTTTGACTCTTCAAAATTAACATTACTACAATATAGCCAGCGGCCAACTTTAACTTACCAAAAAGTCATTTGTTTGGTAATACACGCTCATCCATTCTAACATAATTTATGTGTGTTCATATTTAATTGTGATGACTCTAGCTCTCTCTCTAGAAAGCTTAGAGCCGGTCCATTCAAAATTGCACTTTGGATAGTTGGTATAGTAACGTGATCATTATGTATATTCTGACTTCTAACTCGAGGAAGCAACAAAAAGAAGTTACCAGAACATGTTAAGAAAAAAATTAAACATATTTTGTTGACGAAACCCCCATTGGTTACGGCGGTTTATGGATGGTTTTGATGAGATCGACAGATAACAATAGGTTTAAGACCTTTAAACTCGATCATTATCAGTCTATTGATGAGGTTGGGAGCTTGTTACACGTCGAAATTGACCTACTCATGTATCAATATCATGCCTATTTCGCCTGCCTTACTACTAGCAACCACATATCTATCACCAATGACCACATATTTGGTACCGACTACCAAAGATCTAGCATCATTCTCATCACCCGAAAATGTTTGAGTTGAGTGGCAACTTAACACACCCCCCCCCCCCCCCCAAAAAAAAATCCAATCAATACAGTGACAACTATATAGATACTTTAGTTCTAATTAGCACAATTTATAAATTTCTTATTATTGAATTCCACCTGCACCAAAAAGAAACACATTGATGCATTAATTGGGTGGGAAAAAAACAATTATCATAAAACGGATGTTATTGATTCAATTCTTATTTCTTATCATATTTATTTATTTATATTATTCTTTTTATAAGAAATTGATGTTTCAACTTTTGATTAGACTCAATGCTCATGAAACATCTAAAGAATCTCATGGATTAATAATGTGGTAGATGAAATTTAAGATCTTTGGATTTATAGCTAATCTTTCAAACTTATTGAATCTATCACCCAAGTATCCCAAAAAACCATATCATATTTATATAATTTAAAAATTAAAAAAAAAAAAAAACCAATTATAACATGGAAGTCCATTAAAAAAAAAAGGCATAGGAGTTACAAAACTCAGTTAATCATTTTACTTTTCAATAGACGGAAGGTACATGCACATGGTTCAGATTTCATATTTCAAAAGTTCTTTACCACAGTTTTCAATGATTAAAAATTAAATATTGTTAAAAGATAAATGCTACGTATTTGCACACATCTTTTTAATTACTACTTTTTATAGAGCATAAAAAGTATTCATTAATCTCGATGGCACCTATCAGGTTAATAGTCTCTTACCTTTTTTTTTTTTTTTAATCACGGTCTTGCCCAAAATCTATTCTAGATAGATAGAATAGTCACCTTAACTTAGAAGACAAAAAGGAATATTGTATCGCCCCAACAACATTAATACGAATTTTGTTTTAATTCACATGCAGTATTTGGCGAAGTAATTTACAGCTCCAATTTTGAGAAATGGTGAATTAATCTATGCGTGACCTCTCCACTAATCCATGCAAGCATCTATGCATTGCCAATTTTCTGAGAATCCATTATTAATTGTATAGAAGTGATCATTAAAAATAATTTGACTATCTCTCTCTATAAATACTTAATTAACCATATCATCATTTTATAAGCAACAATTTTCTTGGACATCTATTGCAGCTAATAGTTCTAACTACTAAGCAGCTACACATATTCAGAATGGGCGGTAAAGGTGGTGGCGGTGGAGGTGGCAAAGGTGGGGGTGGAGGTGGAAGTGGAGGTGGCAAAAGTGCTGGGGGTAGCTCTTCAAAGGGCGGCACCAGCGGTGGAATGATGGTTGCTCCGGGTGAGGGTCACACATTTCAAGGGACACTTTTGAAAGTAACCCCCAGGTTTATTTCTTAGGCCTTCATTGTAGTGAAAAGAGAAATAAATAGAATAGATGCTGCCATCTGATGTTGTTATCGAGGGCGAATTTGGGTAGGTCTTCTTATTGATATGATGGAATAAAATTAAAGCTTTAAATTAATCCTACTTCATTTTTGTTTATGTTTTACATTGTTTTCCTTCTAATATATATATATATATATATATATATATATATATATATATATATGAGAGTTTCAAACTTATGGCATCTGCTCTTGATGATATCTTTTTATCATCAAACCAAGACATATCAATTGGTTTTTAGTGTAGGTAGGGATTTAATCTCAGATTTATTATTCAATCATTATAGACTTTAGCAGTTGAGTTAACTGAAACCCTATTCCAATATAGTTATTATAGACTTTAGCAGTTGAATTAACTGAAACCCTATTCCAATATAACTTGATAATGGCTCTATTTTGTTTTAAAAAAACTGATAATTGAATGACATGAACAGGACTTTTGATATTATGTGATCGGGCATGAGTTAAGCCTTCGAATACTGGTTTGCTTGAACCAGATATCACAAATGTCTACAAATTTAGTACATTGATAGTCTAAGGCAATTACGATTTTGTTATTTGGATATATTACATGTCGAATGAAGATACGTAATAAGGGGCCGATTAAATAACTTTTTAATTTGTAGGCTGTATTAAACTGTTGAAATGTTCTTCATCAAAGCAAGGTTTTTTTGTTTGTTTTAAATGCCCTTAACCTACCTAAGGACTGAGCAGAGCTTTTGTATTGGTGCGTTGTGTCCCAATATCTAAAAAGATGAAAAGGAAGATGGTGCGACCCAATAAGATCAGTTCGAATTTGATTTTAATTTTTTTGTCTGAGTAATTTTTTTTAAGGTTATTTTATTATTGCCATTGATTTGGTTCGTAAGTCAATTCATTTCATCATGCTTTATTACAAGTTCAACTTTTGAAGTTGAGTTCGGGAAGCCAGCCCAGCTCAGTCAAAGATGATTTAATCTTACCCAACATATTAGCAATTAGGGTGCATTTGTTTAAGTTGGAGTTGGTGCAAAACAATATTTTAAGTTTAAAAGTAGTGTTTGTTAAAATAAAAAAAAACTACGTAAAGTTGTGGGTGTGAAATAGAGTTATGAGTTTTAAAAATGTACTTTTAAATTCACAAAACATTTAATTAAATGAACTTTTATATTACTTTTCTTTTCTCTATTCTCTTTCACACAAACACACACGAACATAATAAAACAAATAATACAAAATAAAAAATCCTAAATTCAGGACTTTTCTTTTATTTTTTAAGGACTTTTATATTACTTTTCTTTTCCCGAACTTTATTTTTTAACCCCAAAAAATTTTGGGACTAAAATTTTGTTGTTTCCCTTGTTCCTTTCCAACAAAACAATAATTCAGATAGTAACACAAGGTGGAGAAAAAACACAAGGATCCATAAGTCTATGACCACCCACAATAAAGAAAATGATGATCAATGGACTCCATTTGGATTTGTACAACAGCACCAATCCACGATAAATTTTTTTTTTTTTTTTGCTAAACCCAATCCACGATAAATCATACCATATTTTTATCTCAAATTATGCATTGTTAAAATTTACCATGCACTGCAGCTCCATTCAAACAAAGAAATGGTTAAGTAATCTATGTGTGACCTCTCCACTAATCCACACTGGCATTCATGTAATGTATATGAAATGTATACAATAAAATTACTCTCATATTTACATATTTAATCTTACTTTATGCTATATTGTGATTGATTATAAATTGTCTTTGTTTTATGCCCAATTCCCAAGGAAATTAAAAGATGCAAAATGGGCCGATTGTCAATCCGAGGTGACAAACCCTGAAGAGATCCAGTCCAACAAGGCGTGAAGTGAAGCAAACAAAAAACAAGAGAGAAGAATATAAAAGCATAGTCCACAAAGAAGAGAAGAATATAAAAGCATGACTTCCTCACTTACGCGAGAACTTGCTGGGCCTTGAAGTGTCACACAAAGAAAAGAAGAAGAAGAAAGAACAAAATAACAGGAAGTTTGAAAGTGGGCTTGTGATCTTATTCTTATATTTGTCAGTGGTCTTCCCTTTTTTAAGAGATCAAGGAGTTGAAGACTTTTGGGCCACTTCGGGGTCTTGTGAGAGACAGACTTGGAAGTTGATGTTGGCGTGTCTGAGATTATAAATTGAGAGCATACAGAAACACAGATTTTTTTTTTTTTTTTTGGGGCTCTAAATAGAATATTACTCTGGTGGTCTGGTTTAATTTAAGTGTATATAAGTGTGGTAAAAATGCAGAAGTTTAAGGGTTCATTTGTTGGGGTGAAACATGGAAGAGAAAAAATGGAGAAGAGAAAAGTGGAGAGAAAATTGATTTAATGAGTGTTTGGTTGGAGAGAGTAAGATGATAAAAAATTGGTAAGGCTAAGGTGTTTTGTCTCCTGACCCACCTAGGCATCGTGACCATAATAACACTTTATCTGCTAGGCCCGAGCTTGCAAAAGTAGAGAATCTGGATAAGCCATGACTATGCACCTAGCCCCATCAAGGATGCTAGTGAGCATGAGTCGAGAGTATAAAGTTATTTTTTAGGCGCTTTCTATTACAGGAATTAAACCTGAGACTTGTACCTCTCAAATCCTTGGGAGTAAGCTCATGACCACTAGACCAATCACCCCTATAGTAATTAAATGATTGAATTCATTTGGAATACTTGATGAACCGTACATAATTTACCATATCTAAATTTTATCCTATATTTATATGGGCGAAGGGATCTCTTAATTAGCCGCATTTAATTTACTTAAAGCTAAGCACTGACATCTTGCATGCGTATTGCTATAGGGGGTCATCCCAATGCAAGACCAGCTACAACAATTCCTAACATTGGTGGAGCAAAACTTGATTGATAATATTTTGGTTGAAAAGTCTTTCTTCTTCTTCTTCTTCTTGGATCTTAAATATATATAATTCACTTAATAATATATAAATTTACAAAAGAAAAAAAAAAGTGAAAAAAATTTACCCCATACTTGATTTTTTGAAAGTAAAATACCATAAAATAAAATAAAAAAGTTAAATCACTCCACAAGCCACAGTTCACAATCTAAATACTAATTACTATTTTAAGTATTTATAATCAACTTAATAATATAAAATTTACAAAAGAAAAAAATTAAAAAAAAATTGACCTAGTACTTGATTTTTGAAAAGTAAAGTACTATGTATATAAAAAGAAAAAAAAATGATAAAGATAAATCACTCCGCATTACACACTTTAAATACTAATTACTATCTTAAATATTTATAATTCACTTAATAATATAAAATTTACAAAAGAAAAAAAAATGATATTTTTTTACCCAGTACTTGATTTCTGAAAAATAAAGTACCATACAAAAAGAAAAAAAAAGAAATATAAATCACTTCACAATTCACAATATAAATACTAATTAATTACTATCTTAAATATTTATAATCCACTTAATAATATAAAATTTACAAAAAAAAAAAAAAAGTGAATAAAAATACATAGTTCTTGATTTCTTAAAAATAAAGTACAATACAAAAAAAAAAAAAAAAAAAAATTTAATAAAGCTCCAAGTCGTGACAAGACCAATTGGCTCATGCATGAATAAAAAAATAATCATCCTCCTCTAACAAGAAGTAGTGATTAGTGAAAATGACGCGAGGGTAAGTAGATTTTATCATTTTGTTTTAGCTTTTATATTATTTAAATTTTATATGAGTTTCTGATTTTTTTTTTTTCCAATCATCATTGTTGTGTCTTCCAATGACAAATTTTTATCCAACACCAATGAAATTTCAGCGTCATATAAAAATCAGTCCTTCCACCCAAATGCACATGCTCATGCTCTTGCTAATGCTCATATGTTCTCTAATCAAAATCAAGCAGTGTTTAGCAATTATGGAACTCCTAATCAATCTCGAGTAATGACCGGCAATCATGGAACACCTCCACCTGCTCATATGGCTAGTAGGTACCCTAATCAGCCTCGAGCAATGGCTTTCAATCATGGAGCTAGTAACTTCCACAATCATTTTCAACCAATAGCTGGCAATCATGAAACTCCTCAGGCGTTTGAACCATTTTACTCTAGGAATCCTTCAATATATTCTTCAGAATCAAGTGCAATTGTTGGCAATTCTGAGACTTCTATACAGAAATTAAGGTGATGAGCTCAGTTCCTATATGCCTTCTTTATGGCATTCAAACTTTTCTACAACTGAATCAAGTGGGTCTTTGAATATTTAGCATGAAACATTCTAACTAACTAAAGTTGTATAGTTCTAATGATTACCCATTGACGTAGTCATCACCTTGTGAAGCATAGTTGTAAAGATTCTAAAGGAAGTAATGGAACTAAGAGGAGCAAAATCAAGAGCACAGATAAGAAGCAAAGTTCCTGTTCCAGAGATTCAATTTCAGTTTGTAAAGGAAACGACAGTAATAGATAATAGAAACGGCATGTAGTTTTTAGTTGTATATGTATTTAACTCAGCATGTGATAGGCACGTGCATTAGTTTGTTATTTTTGTTTCTGTTAGCTGATTAATTAGTTAGTTACTAAGTGGAGGGATTTGATGTATATACATACGTATCTGGTTGTATCAGATAAGTTTAGTTTTTGTTCAATGAAATAGAATTTCATTTCTTCAGAATTCTCTCTGTTTTCCAATATGGTATCAGAGCATTCATTTCTTGCTTCCGCCTAATTTCTTTGTTTCAATTTCTTCTTCTTCAAAAGCTAGTTTTTTTTTTTTTTTTTTCTTTCGAAGCTACATCAATGGCACCTTCTGATCAAGCTTCTACAAGCATCACCATTGATGAATCACATCCCTTCTTTCTTCATCACGCTGAGAGCCCTGGAGCAATTCTTGTATCTCAGCCACTGATTGGAGGAGAAAACTATCCTACGTGGGCACGATCTATGGAAAGAGCTCTTAGGATCAAAAATAAATTTTGGTTAATTGATGGCTCTACTTCTCTGACTTCTGCCATGGAGAAAGTTCCTCTTCTTGTTCAAAGTTGGTCACGATGCAATGAAATTGTGGTTTCTTGAATCATCAATTGTGTTTCCCCCAAGATTGCAACTAGCATGGTGTATCGAAGAACTGCCAAGGAAGTTTGGAAGAAGCTTCAGAATATGTTCTCTCAAGGCAATGGACCTAGGGTTTACCAATTGCAGAAAGATCTTGCTAGCATTTCTCAGGGAGAACTCACTGTGAGTGATTATTTTACTAATCTCCCAATCTTATGGGATGAAATACAAAACTATGAACCACTTCCTCTTTGCTCTTGTGAGAAGTGTGTGTGCCATGTGAATGAAAAGATTTCCAATCTTCATCACAGAGAAGCAATTATGCAACTTCTAATGGGTCTTAATGATTCATTCTCTCACATTCGAGGCCAAATTCTGTTAATGGATCCTATTCCTTCTGTTGATAAGGTATATTCATTGTTGGTTCAAGATGAAAGGCAGAGGTCAGTTGGACATAGCAACAATGGTCCTTTTGTTGAATCCACTGCCCTTGCAGCCAAAACAATGAATCTTGGTTCTGGTTCTAAGACTTTCAAGAAAGGAAAAGAGAGGCCTACCTGCAGCCATTGTGGATTGCTTGGTCATACCGTGGAGAGATGCTACAAAATTCATGGATATCCTCCTGGCTATAAGACCAAGGCAAGGGCAAACCAGGTCTCCTCTCTTGATTCTATTCAAGAGTCTGTTGCCACACCCACCCCACAGCATTTTCCTTTCACAATGGAGCAATGTCAGAAACTGCTTGCCATGATTGGAGGTTCTGACTCTCACAACAGTCCAATTGCTATGGCTAACAGTGTTTCTTCCAACCAAGCTTCTACCTCTCAACCAACTCCTTTGGCAGGTAATCTCAAGCACTCCATTTTCTCTGCTAAGCTTGTGAATAGATCTGCTTTTGGTGGTAGTACTTGGGTTCTTGACAAAGCTGCAATTGATCATATTGCTTGTTCTCTTTCACTTTTTCACTCTTATATTGCTGTTTCCCATTGTGTTGTTGAATTACCTAATGGTGAATCTGCTCATGTTACTCACATTGGTACTGTCCAACTATCCAATTCACTTACCCTTGAACATGTTCTTTGTGTTCCTTCATTTTCCTTTAATCTTGTGTCTGTCAGCCAACTCACTCAACGCTTACCTTTTTGTCTTGTGTTTTTGTCTCAATTCTGCTTTATTCAGGACCTTTCTTGTTGGAGGACGATTGGAGTGCGTGAAGTCCAACATGGTCTGTACTTGCTGCAGAACAACACTTCTAGGACTCCACCTTCTCTATCAGACTACCTCTCCACCAACAAGCTTCCTAAGTCAGCCTTTTCAGCATCTGTTTCTAACAAAGATATGTCCATTTTATGGCATTTTAGATTAGGACATCCTTCTTTTAATAAATTGTCCTCTATGCAAAGTGTTTTGCCTTCTTTTTCTTCCAAATGTAATGACATTTGTACCATCTGTCCTTTGGCTAAGCAGAAGAGGTTGCCATTTCCTTCAAACAATAATATGAGCACTGAGCCTTTTGCTTTGATTCATGTAGATGTTTGGGGTCCCTACTCTGTTTGCACTTATGATGGTTTTAGATTTTTTCTTACCATTGTTGATGATGCCACTAGGTCTACTTGGGTATATCTCATGAAAGCTAAGTCTGATGTCAAACAGCTTTTAATTTCATTCTATAACATGATTTTGACTCAATTTAACATTGGCATTAAGGCAATTAGATTAGATAATGCTCATAAATTCTCTTTGTCCAATTTTATAGTGATCATGGCATTATACATCAAAAGAGTTGTGCTTATACACCTCAGCAAAATTCTGTGGTTGAGAGAAAGCACCAACATCTTTTGAATGTTGCTAGATCTCTTAAGATTCAATCCAATTTGCCCTCAGCATATTGGGGTGAATGCATTTTGACAGCCACTTATCTCCTCAACAGGTTGCCTATGCCTTTGTTAGGTCATAAATCTCCATTTGAGATTTTGTTTCATAAACAACCATCTTTTACTCATCTTAGAGTGTTTGGTTGCTTATGTTTTGTTTCAACCCCATCTGTCCACAGGTTAAAGTTTGATTCTAGAGCCTCTCCATGTGTCTTCTTAGGTTACCCTTTTAACATGAAAGGTTACAAAGTTCTCAATCTTCATACTAGGAAGATTACTATATCTAGAGATGTTGTCTTTCATGAGTCTATCTTCCCTTTTTCACACTCTTCTTCCTCCTCTGATCTCACCTCTTTTTCTTTATCTGATTCATCTCCTCCTAATTTTGACTCTCCATCTTGTCCAATTTCTGTTCAACTTCCTATTGCAGACTCCACTTCTATTATTGATCATGTTCCTCATTCCCATCCTTGTTCAGATACTTCTTCTCCTTCTTCTATTCTTATTGGTTCCTTACCTGTTCCCTTGGATCATTCTGATGTTTCTAATCAGTCTGCTATTCCCCCTAATCAGTCCACTGTTTCTCTTGATCACTCCTTACCTTCTCTACATCCTACAACTCTTGCTTCCATTCTACCTCTTAGAAAATCAACTAGACTTTCAACCAAACCTGCTTATTTGCAAGCTTATAAGTGCAATCAGGTGTCTCAAGTTCCACCTAGCACTGCTTTCCCTTTATCCTCTTACCTATCTTCCCAAAAATTGTCTCCCAGACACTTGCATTTCTGTCATGCTATTTCTACCATTGAGGAGCCTAAATTCTATCATCAAGCAGTTAAAGATTCCAAGTGGAGAGAGGCTATGGCAGCTGAGATTTCTGCTCTTGAGGCTAATCACACTTGGACCCTCACAGCTCTTCCACCTCATAAAAAGACAATTGGTTGTAAGTGGGTCTATAGGGTGAAATACAAATCTGATGGCACTGTGGAAAGATATAAAGCTAGGTTGGTGGCTAAAGGCTTCACACAGAAAGAAGGCCTTGATTATATTGAAACTTTCTCCCCTGTTGCAAAGCTTGTTACTGTCAAATGTCTCCTTGCAGTGGCTGCTGTGCAAGGCTGGTATCTTTGTCAGCTTGATGTGAATAATGCCTTCCTTCATGGTGAATTGAAGGAAGAAGTCTATATGGATCTCCCACCAGTATTCCACAGCAAAGGGGGGCTAGTTTGCAAACTTACTAAGTCCTTATATGGACTAAAACAAGCTTCAAGGCAGTGGTTTGCCAAATTTTCTGCTGCATTGGTTCTTCTTGGATTTACACAGTCCAAGGCTGATTACTCCCTTTTCATTAAGAAGACCTCTACTTCCTTTATTGCTCTATTAGTTTATGTTGATGACATATTGATTGCTAGTGATAACAAGCAAGCAGTTGATGACTTGAAGATTTTATTGGATCAACAGTTCAAGCTAAAGGATTTGGGTGATTTAAAGTTTTTCTTAGGTCTTGAAGTTGCAAGGACTACTAATGGTATCAATTTATGCCAAAGAAAGTACACACTTGAGGTGTTGGATGATGCTGGCATGCTAGGTTGTAAACCAGTCAAAATACCTATGGATCAGAATCTCAAACTTAGTAAGTATGAAGGGAAGGAGTTGCAAGATCCAAGCTCCTACAGAAGATTGATAGGAAGGTTGCTATACTTGACAATAACTAGGCCTGACATAACTTTTGCTGTGAATAGACTCAGCCAGTTCATGGCACACCCTAGAGAGCCTCATTTGCAAGCAGCTCATAAGGTCTTGCAATATCTAAAGAGCTCACCAGGCCAAGGGTTATTTTTCTCAAGCAAATCAGAGCTGCATTTGAAGGCTTTTGCTGATGCAGATTGGGCCTCCTGCCCTGACACTAGGAGATCTGTCACTGGTTTTTGCATCTTCCTTGGTGAGTCTTTGATTTCATGGAAGTCAAAGAAACAACAAATAGTCTCAAGGTCTTCAGCAGAGTCTGAGTATAGGTCAATGGCAGTAGCAGTCTGTGAGGTCATTTGGCTCTTGTATGTTCTTCATGATTTTCAGATCAAACACCCTCAAGCAGCCCTCCTGTTCTGTGACAGTCAGGCAACCCTTCACATTGCTGCAAATCCTGTTTTTCATGAAAGAACAAAGCATATAGAGATTGACTGTCACCTAGTCAGAGATAAGGTCTTGGAAGGGTATGTTAGAATGCTACATGTTAGGACCAATTCTCAAATTGCAGATCTGTTAACCAAAGCCTTGAATGCTCAACAATTTTCCTTTCTTGTTTCCAAGTTGAATATGGTCAATATTCATGCCCTTCTTCCACTTGAGGGGGGGTGTAAAGATTCTAAAGGAAGTAATGGAACTAAGAGGAGCAAAATCAAGAGCACAGATAAGAAGCAAAGTTCCTGTTCCAGAGATTCAATTTCAGTTTGTAAAGGAAACGACAGTAATAGATAATAGAAACGGCATGTAGTTTTTAGTTGTATATGTATTTAACTCAGCATGTGATAGGCACGTGCATTAGTTTGTTATTTCTGTTTCTGTTAGCTGATTAATTAGTTAGTTACTAAGTGGAGGGATTTGATGTATATATATACGTATCTGGTTGTATCAGATAAGTTTAGTTTTTGTTCAATGAAATAGAATTTCATTTCTTCAGAATTCTCTCTGTTTTCCAATAATAGCCTATATTGTTTCAACATTTCTACTTACATTGGCTGAAGATACTATTTGGAAGTTTGCGAAAGGGGAGGAGAATGGCCCTCACGGTAGAGTGTAGAATGCAAAAAGAAAAGGAAAAAAAAAAAAATACTAATTGGCTTAATCTTACCCAACAAATTAGCAATTAGGGTGCATTTGTTTAAGTTGGAGTTGTTGCAAAACAATATTTAGGGGCTATTTGGCAGAGAAGTTTGAGTAATGTTGTTTAAAATTTCTAAAAATATAATTTAAAAAGTGTTGTTAAAAATATGTATTTATAATATTCATAAGGAGAAAAATGTGTTTGGTAATGCGTTTTAAATAGATATTTTGGTGTTTAGAAATATGGAGTTGTGTATTTGGTAAGTGTGTTTTTTTTTTTTTTAAAAAGCTACCACCAGATAGAGCACTTTATTTCACATCAGAGGAAGACTGACGCGTGGGAGAGCCGTTGTAGAGAGACCACGCTGCACTGACCCGTGGGAGAGAAGAGACAATATGATTATACGCGTGGGCTCTAAGCACAGTGAAATACACACTCAAACAAGCTTGAACAAAACTCATCTCATGTGAAACACTTGTTCAAACAGCGCTTCAACACAACTCAAACCTTGGTAGTTCAAACTCACGTACCAAACAAAAATTTCAGCATGGGGCCCACCTGTTTGGGTGTTTAAACACAAAACAACATTGCTTAAACTGGATGACCAAACATGCCCTTAAAATTTAAAAGTAGTATTTGTAAAAAAACAAACTACATAGAGTTGTGGTTGGGAAATAGTTACAAAACGTCTAATCAAATGAATTTTTATATTACTTTTCTTTTTTCTATTCTCTTTCACACAAATACACACGAACACAATAAAATAAATAAAACAAAATAAAATAAAAAAATCCTGAATTCAAGAGTTTTCTTTTATTTTTTAAGGACTTTTATATTACTTTTCTTTTCCCAGACTTTATTTTTTAACCCCAAAACTTCGGGACTAAAATTTTGCTGATGCAATTGTTCCCTTCCAACAAAACAACAATTCAGATACTAACACAAGGTGGAGAAAAAACACAAGTATCCATAAGTCTGACCACCCACAATAAAGAAAATGATGATCCATGGACTCCAAATTATGTATTGTTAAAATTTACCATACACTGCAAATTCATTCAAACAAAGAAATGGTTAAAGCAATCTATGTGTGACCTCACCACTAATCCATACTGGTATTCATGTAATGTATATGAAATATATACAATAAATTACTCTCATATTTACATATTTAATCTTACTTTTATGTTATATTGTGATTGATTATAAATTTTCTTTGTTTTATGCCCAATTCCCAAGGAAAGTAAAAGATGCAAAGTGGGCCGATTGTCAAACCGAGGTGACAAACCCTGAAGACTGAAGAGATCCGGTCCAACAAGGCGTGAAGTGAAGCAAACAAAAAAAAGAAAGAGAAGAATATAAAAGCATAGTCCAAGAGAATGACTTTTACTCACTTACACCAGAACTTGCTGGGCCTTGAAGTGTCACATAAAGAAAAGAAGAAGAAGAAAAAAAGAAGTAATAAACAGGAAGTTTAAAAGTGGGCTTGTGATCTTATTCTTATATTTGTTAGTGGGCTTCCCTTTTTTACGAGATCAAGGAGTTGAAGACTTTTGGGCCACTTCAGGGTCTTGTGAGAGACAGGCTTGAAGTTGATGTCGGCGTGTGTGAGATTATAAATTGAGAGCATACAGAAACACGGGTTTTTTTTTTTTTTGCTCTAAATAGAATTTTACTCCGGTGGTCTAGTCTAATTGAAGTCCATAGGTGTGAAACTCCCTCCTAAAAAGTTGAACTCCTACCTTTATACCCCCAAGCCAAGGATGCATGGTAGCAGAAATGCAGAAGTTTAAGGGTTCCTTTGTTGGGGTGAAACATGGAAGAGAAAAAATAGAGAAGAGAAAAGCGGAGAGAAAATTGATTTTATGAGTGTTTGGTTAGAAAGAGGAAAATGATAAAAAATTGATAGGGCTAAGATGTTGTCTCCTAACCCACCTGGGTATTGTGACCATAGTGACACTCTACCTGCTAAGCCTGAGCTTGCAGAAGCAAAGGATCTGGATAAGTCATAACTGTGCACCTAGCCTCATCGAGGACACTAGTGAACATAAGCCGAAAGTATGAACTTATTTCTTAAATGCTTTCCATTGCAGGATTCAAACCTGAGACCTCCATCGCTCAAACCCTTAGAAATAAGCCCATGACCATTAGACCAATCACCCAAGTGGTAATTATATGGTTGAATTCATTTGGAATACTTAATGTACATAATTTACTATATCTAAATTTTATCCTATATTTATTTGGGCGATGGGAGCTCTTAATTAGCCACATTTAATGTACCTAAAGCTAAGCACTGACATCTTACATGCATGCGTATTGCAATAGGGGGTCATCCCAATGCAAGACCAGCTATAACAATTCCTAACATTGGTGGAGCAAAACTTGATTGATAAAATTTTGGTCCAAAAGTCTTTCTTCTTCTTCTTCTTCTTCTTCTTGGAGGCTGGTTTCAATTCCAATGACCTATTCAACATTTCAACTACTTCATCCCTTCTAATCCACCAAAGCGTGACCCATGACATAAGGGAAAGAAAGAGAGGATAAAGGTGGCAAGGTTGTCCCCTAGGCGCCAGTCTTCCCGATTCTTAATTAGTTTTTTGGGTTTATCTAAATCTCTAGAACGTTCGACATGATTTCTTTTAGAAAAAAACAATGTATTCCAAATGGAATTTTCACAAAAACACAATTAATGGAAAGTTATCAAAGGATGCGATATTGACAAGACTTTTTTCTCTCACCAAAAAAAAAAAAAAAATCAGAAATTTCAGCCAAAACTTTGCCCTAAATTAACCTACAAAACTAGTGCAACGAGAGATTGACAAAAAGTTGAAAGGATTGATTTTGACAAAAATGATTTGATCGTGATTCAACTGATAGATTTCTGTCAAAATTAATCATGCTTAACTATCATGAGAGTTGAGATCATCAAATTCAATCACGATTAAACAAATTTAATTATATAAACAATTTTTTTTCAGAAGAAAACAATATTTTAATATATATATATATATATATATACACACACATGCACACACACAAGTGTATGGAAGAATTATAATAACATGACTAATGGAAAGGCTCGTTTCCAAACACTAGGTAATATTAAAGGTGACCATCCAAAATTTTGAACTTTAGAATACAAAATTAAAATGATCCCAAACTTTAAGATTAGAATTGCAATTTAGTCTTTATTGGACATTGGTTATAGTGTAAATATACTTGAAAAAAAAATGGAAGTTTTAATAAGCTGCACTTAAGCATATAAGATAAAAAGATAAAAGAAAAACCTCTAGGTATGTAAATGTACACAAGCATATTGAGAATGGGTTTATCGCTTTCTCCGCAACACTAACTGCCGCATGTAGTTTAAGTGTTGGTGTGTGAGTGTATTTCCTTATTTCATCCCCCTTCTCTTATGTGTGTGTGTGTTTCTCAAAAAAATAAAAATAAAAATAAAAATGTACACAAACAAATCAATGCATAAAATAATTTGTGTCACTGGACTAGAATGAGATAGATGGCATATGAATGGTGAAGCTCACCCCTCTCAAATTAAATGTAAAAAAAAAAAATACCATTTCCATGTGGTTCCTAGTGAGAATCATTGTCGTCTACACTAGCCCTTATTGGTTGATCAATCATATAAAGAAGAATTAAATGATCATGACATTCAATTTAAATAAAATCTGTTAAGTTGAATAATGTGTAAAAAATTTGCAAAGAATATTAAAAAAATTCAACTTAAGAACAGAAATTATTTTTAAAAAATGACTCTGTATGTACGTACTATATGTGACTATGATCTTGTTTCTCAAAAAAAAAAAAAAAAGACATGGTAACGGTAGTAAGAGATCTCCCGTAACAGAAAATCCAAATAAATATTTTTTTTACTGAAAAATCCAAATAAATATTAATAACATTTAATAAATATTTCCAGTTGAGACAATATCACTATTGATAACACTCTAAAAACTAATTAGAAAATAAATATTAATAACATTTAACAAATCCCTTGCATTGCACTGATTACGTGTTAGTTTTTTTATTACATGATCAAACCGAGGGTTTGTTTAGAATCTAATTATTTTCTTGAAACTAAATTTTTTTTACTGAAAGTATTGTAGATAAAAGTAAAAGTTAGCTGAAATAGTACAGTGACCCATGAATAGTATCAAAAAATGCAGTGAAACCCATGAATAATAGTAAAAATAAGCTGAATAGTAAAATAAGTTGGCAACTTTCATCAATGCCAAACGCACACCAAATATAACATAAAGAAACTAATATGTATGGATATACTAATTTAAGGGTAGCAAAATTAAATGAAAAAAAAAAAAAAAAAAGCGTTGCAATGCATATTTAATCATCATCAAATTTTGGAAAATAATAGGTTGCTAATGGAGAGAGAGAGAGAGAGAGAGAGATGGAAGTTATGATGTTATCACTTGATAATATTTAATAATTCCCATGGAAAGTTTTATAATGTGATTTTAAGCATTTTCTTTTTCATAATCATAGGCATATTTACAATCAGATCATAATAAATTACGAGGTCAATTCACTTACCCCAGAAATACTTTTGTGCTTAAGCAGGGATGAACTAGAATTTCAATTTGAGGGCGACCAAAGCATGAACCAACATTTTTTTTTTTTTTTTTATGAGAATCCTAGTTAGTATTTATTTGGTATTAACAAAATATCATCTAAGAAAATACACAATATAACTAATTTTGAACTACTTGTATTTTTTATTTTATAAAAATAAAATATTAATAAAATATTATAGTTGGCTTTTCCATAATAAAAAAATCAAATAAAAGTTATTTTAATGATCTAATTCTATATCCAATATTTTTCAAACTAAAAAACTAAATAGCGTTGCCAGCCAAGAAAAAAACAAACAAAAAAACGAGTCATTTAAATGAACCCAAACAACATCACGTCAACAAGCCATATGGCAGCACCCAAATCGTAAAATCCCAAGTTCTTAACTTTGCTTCTAAATTAGTAAACAAACAAAACTGATGGGTTATAAATGGAGGATTTGACTTATTTTTAATATTTTTTTAATTGAATATGTTATTTTGTTTTAAATATACAATATCAAGTGGTAGTGTGTTTTAATCTCCACTTTATTCTTACAAGAAAATTTTCTACAATTTATTTAGTTAGTGTGTGAAGTGACAATCTTTCATTCAAATAAAAAAAGATTTCGGTTAAAAAAGTTATGGAAATAAGCCAAACCCATAAATTGACCTCAGTTAATCCATTCAATTACCAAATTAATTAATTAGGTCAAATTACAAGTAAATTATGGAGTCACCAAATAACTGGTATGCAGCGGAAAATAAATGATATAGTGATTTGTTGATGAATAGAGAAAACTTCTTGCAAGGCAAAAACCCCACTGGGTGAATTTCATATTACCACTTTCAAGAATCCACTAATCAATAATAAAGTAAATACAAGTATAAAAAATCTTATCACTACTCTAAACTATCACAAAATATCAATCTACAGTTTAACCTTTACTTCAATCCCCAATTGAACTTAATCTTGTAGAAGACTTCTTTGCATACATGGATCCTAGTATGTGACAAACTCTAAGCAACTAATTAATTGTTGTTAGTTGCAAACTTCTACACTTTAAAGCACATTGAAAATTAAGAAGTACTTGATTACAAAATTCTAAGACGCATAATACATAGAAACTTCTTGCAGAGCGTATGAGTTTTCTAATTGAGTCTTTGTATCTATGATGACTTTAAAATAAGTCTTTTATATGGTCTAGGGTTGTAGAGAGAGAAACCCTAACAATCCAAGTTGTCATGGGCCAAATTTTAGATCTTAGACTTCTGAAATCGTAAGTCTCAATAAATTGAGCTTATGTCGAGCTTCCTCATTAAACCTTGATAAATGCTAGTGTTGAGACTAGTGTCAAGCTTCAATAAAATTGTTTTTCTTCACTTGTTGCTTGGTTTAATTTTTATATCTTTAATAATACCACTTGTGATGTTTGTGCAACACCCTTCTTGATACATTAAACTCAACTTAAATCTATCCAATTACAAGTAAAGTGTACTTTGTCCAAAAATAAGCTAATACATAAAAAATATAACCCTAACAAAAACTAATCGACCAAACAACATAGTAAAAAACAAACAATTAAATATGCTTTGATAATCACATAAAAAAAAAAATAACACACATAAAATAGGCACGCAAGGTCTCATTGCACAATCACAAGCCAGGATGACCCTTTTATGTTTGTTGGGTTTCTAGGACTAATTTAAGTATTTTAGAGACCCAAGTAGTTGTGTTCAAATTTTAAATGCATACATACTATTTTTTAAAAGTAAAATTTAGGGATGAGCCCCTCCATCTAATGTAATTTTCATTATTAATTGAGGGATGAGTCTGTAATATTTCTTGAAGCGATTAACACTTTTATACAATGGCACCACTTGAATTTAGGTATATATAAACTTCTTTTTTTTTCTAGGAGGGGTGGTCATGGTCAACGGCTAATTATCTTTTTTTTTTTTTTATAAGATTTTTTTTGGAGGTTGATTTGGACAACATAATTCTTAAGAGATAATCAATCTCTGTTTACATTAAAACTCAATTGGTGTCTTAATCTGATAATAAAAAGCAATCATTAAGAGCGAATGCCATAAGTTGAAACTCTCTCTAAAAAAAAAAAAATCTTAAGAGAAGGTCATATATACGTATTACATGAGACAATTTAGCTATATATAGCTATTACATCAAAAATAATAATAAAATAAAATAAAAGTCTTACGGCTACGGGGACCATGGCCCCCTTTGTCTCAAGGTACATTTGTCCCCATACCTTCCATCCAAACTATTATTTAGCATTAGTGAGCAACGATTCCATTTGCAAAATGAATCTTTCAGCAAATGGTATTGTTGCTTATGGGATCATGTAGATTTTTCGCCCCCGCACCAATTTTTATGGTAATGATGTTGTTGAAGAATATTGCACTGACCTTGTAGGAGAAAACAAAAAGGGTTTTGGAGGAATTTCTATGGAATGAACATTACCTTCCAACATCTCCACCACCTTAGTCATGGATGGCCTATTTGTTGGAATGGTCTGAATGCACCACAAGCCCACTAAAATCATTTTTCTTTTCATTTGCTCGTCCTCCTCTGTTAAGACTGAGGTGTTTTCAACATTCTCATCCAAGTTTAGATTCTGATAAATCCAATCTGGAAAATATCTCTCACTAGTATGTGACACTTCTGCATCAAAATTCTCTCTTACTCCAACCATTTCAAGAATTAACATTCCATAGCTATAAACATCAGACTTGTGAGAGACTCCTCCAAAGTTTCGACTAAAAACCTCCGGTGCAATGTATCCTATGGTTCCTCTAGCACCCAACATAGATACAATACTCTCCTTCTTTTGGCATAGTCTTGCAAGGCCAAAATTAGATATTTTTGGAGAAAAATCATCATCTAGTAGAATATTTTGAGGTTTTATGTCAAAATGTAAAATCCTTGTGCTACAACCACGATACAAGTACTCTAATCCTCAAGCAACTCCAACTGCAATTTCAAAAAGTGTTCTCTGTTCTAATTGACAATTTGTGCTTGAAGATTCTGGGTCGCATATGAACTTATCCAAAGATCCATTGGGCATGAATTCATAGACTAGAACTCTTTTAGTTCTCTCGTAACAGTAACCCAAAAGAGTGACGACATTAACATGGGAAGTTCGGCTAATGCTAGCAACTTCGTTAATAAATTCTTCTCCATTGCCTTTCAACTCATTGATGACTTTAACTGCTACTAGACGACCGTCCAATAGCTTTCCTTTGTATACACTTCCATATCCACCTTGACCTAGTTTGTTTTTGAATGAATGAGTCATTTTCTTAATATTTGAATAACTATATTGCTTGGGAGCAAGTGAGCCTTGATTCATTATAAAATCCTTGGCATATTGAATTTCTTTGGTTTTCTTCTTGCTAATCACTCCCATATTTGATAATTGTTCTCTTTTGAGGTAGCAAGTGATCATAACAAAGATAACTGCTATGGTCCCAACAATACCAGCCACAACACCTGCGTTTAAAGAGTGTAATTAAGAGCTTTCAATTATAAATAAAACAAAACTTAACTAAAACTGTGCAATACATTAGCTTCCTCAATTAAATTCAAACACATGGTTATATTGGCTAATATATCACAAATTGTGTTATCTTGTCCAACAAAAATTTAAATTCAATTCAATTGTGTTTAAATTTAATTGGAGTACCGTACTTAAGGAAATGTACCTAAATTTTACTCTTGCAAACTCCAATAAAAGATATAAAAAGATATGAAGGGCTCCCTCATTGTTACCGTACCTTTAAACGATCGATTCCACCACTTAGAGGAATAGCCTGAAAAACCAACAATGCCTTAGCATCAGTTATTGTTAGGAATAGAATCTCAGAACATAAAGTTATTGATGATTTAAGCCACAAGACATGACAAAGAAAGCAAAGGGCAGATAAAGAATATCAAAGTTAGATTTAAGTGTAATTTGCCTATATGGAAGGAAAACAGAGTTGAGAGATATAATTCAGCTTACCTTTATTGAAGCTGTTTACTCATTTAGGTTATATATTTGAAGTCCTTCTCAAAAAAAGGTTATATATTTAAAGGTCTAATGAAAGCAGGAAAAAAAAAATCCTCTTGCACTTTTGGCTCCTCTCTATTGCTACAAAATTACTGTATCATACATTACATTCCATTCACCTCCAAAAATTTTTCATGTCAGCACCAAGTACAGATTCAAATCTAAAAAGGAAATAGAAGTTTATTTTGTGGAGATTCAGAGAAATCTGTGTACTAATTTTGGTGTGGGCGGCCTTAGGAGTACAGAATGCTGTCTTTCAAGATTTACATAAAGAAATTAGGTTTGGAAAAGATGGGGACAAAAGGGTGAAGAACCCTATTTATCGAAGCAAACAGCTTGCATGGATTTTTCTGGCAACAAAAAGCTTTGATATTTCTAAGGTTGTTTGAAGGGTTTATTTGGTGGGTTGCACTATGGAAATTCCAAGATTAAAGAGTTCAAATTATCAAGCAAAAAGGTTGAGTATTTAAGATCAAAGGGTTGCTAGAAAGAAGAATCTTTAAAGCTGTGAACAGTTTTGTGAATAATAAGGGGAACGGTAACCAGGAGGAAAAAAAAAAAAAAGTAAAGGGAAGGCTCAAAGAGAGAAAGATCACAGTCACACTAATGGCCTGTTTGGAAGTTTAGAGAGGGAGGAGAGTAGAAGAGAGAAGAGTAGTGGGGAGGAGAGTAGAGTGAAATAATTACCCTCCACCTTATTTGGATGTTTTTAAAATTAGTAAGGGAGAAGGGAGTAATTAACCCTTCTTCTTGTTTGGATGTTTTTAAAATTGAGATGGAGAAGAGAGGAAATGATTAAATAGACAAATTTACCCATATTTGAAAATAAATTGCAACATTGGTCTATGATTAATTGGTTTGTAATTTTGTTAATTTAAAAATGGTAAATTGGAGAATTCATTTGGTCAATAATTTATCTACTCTACTCTCCCTCCAAATCTCTCCAATTTGGGAGAATTAAAAATGAGGAGTTAGAGGTAGTTGAAACCCCCCCAAACCCTTCCAAATCCCTCCCCCTCCTTCCTTAAAAAACTTCCAAACAAGGGATTTAAATTACTCTCCCTCCCTCTACTCTACTCTCCCTCCTTTTTTAAACATTCAAACAGGCCATAAGGTAAACAATACACATGCTTTCTATAAACCAAAATAATCAGTTCTCTCTTTTTTGATAGATATTAAACCAAAATAATCAATTCTCATTAACAAATCTCTAACTGTTTGGTTACAATAAGACATGTATAACCACCGCACACCCAAACTCTGCAAAATAAAATCCATAAACTCAATAAGAGTCACCCATTAATAAAACTAGCCTCATCACACATGAGAAGCACGTGCAATGATTTTTTTTTTTTTTTTTTGTGGTCCTATTTTGTAGAAAAGAAAAATTGTATTTTTTTTTATTTTATATATATAATTTTTATTTTGAAAATCTAATTGATAAGTGGATAAAGTAATTTGAAAATTAACAGGAAATTTGTCATATTTTTTAGGCAATGTTTTACTGAAAGTTAAAGTTGCATTTTTACCAGATTGTCTTTTAGTTTTATCTTTACTTAAACGTAGGGGTATAGGGGTATTTTTGAACTAAAAAAAATGAGGAATCCAAACAGGATAGATAAAACCCAAGGCCCACAACTAGGGCCTACCAAAAATACCCTTTACTCTCAAAAAACCAATTTTATATATAGACCAATTTCACTAGCAGAACACTTCGTTCTTGGACCATAAAAGCTTTTTGCTTGGTTTCACATTAGTCATCAACTTGCAAAACAGATAATTCTTCCGCAGCCACATATTAATATTTTGATTATACTGCTCTATATTTTCATCCAAATTTTTTACGACTCTACTCAACTAAGCTCTTCAGGGTATGTTACATTGTTACATGAGTGCTTCACTATACAACTCTACTCAACTAAGCCTTGCAGGGTAAGCTACATGAGTCCTTCAATGCCACTTTACTATTACAGGCTTGGGACTGGCTAGGAAAAAAACACTAAAGGATGACATGTGCAAAGAGATAAGTAACGATCTTTCATTTTGAATATAAGGGTTTTATATATAGAAAAATTCTGCATTTTGTACTAAAATTACAAAGGACATTTTGAAGCAGTTTTATTTGAAACAGGACATTCTGAAGCAGTTTTATTTGAAACAGGGTAAATGATGCTGGTGAGGTGTCCCTGGCTAGAAAGAAACCAGTGTTAAGAAATCAATACGAATAAATGCAAACTGATATAATCTATAGTCTATAGAGATAATGATGGAAAGAGCGACCAAAACAGCAGTTCCATATGTACCTTGGAACAACAAATGTCATTAAAATGTAGAAGGAAGAAGATATGTAGCACATTATTATATAATTCAATACCAGGATCAGAAGTAAACTCTGCCAATAATGGGCTGACAAGGATACAAAATATGATATCTAATGACAAGATGACAAACATGACATCCCTTGTGTAACTGGCATCATAAAATTTTCTTACCGAAAAACAAAAAAAAAAAAAAACCTAGTGAGAGATGTTCTAGACATACCAAAATAAATAAATAAAAAAAGCTTGTTCCAGCAAATACGATCAGAATCTAAACCAGATGATTGAGTGCAAAGCTTCAGGCAGTTTCAGGATTCTAAAGAAAGCAATAAAACTAGTGAAAGGATTACTTATGCACAAAGGTAAGTGCACCAGCGAGCTCTAGTTCAAATGGTAACTCTTCCCATTGGAAAAAAAAAAAAAAAAAAAAAAAAAGTTATGATAAGGCCAAGGGATCAAGATCTATTATTCAACTAATCAAGAAAATAAAAGAAATGGAAGCTTATTTTTTCAATATATGGAAGTCAGAAAAATATCTATAAATGCAGAATTTGACCATTCACATGACCAACCCATATAGACCTCATGAAATTAAGGGCAGTAGGTAGGCAGTAGGCAATTCAATTAAGTGTACTCTCTTAACCATTGAGCATCCTCAGACAGTTTTTTTTTTTTTTAAGTCGAGAGAGGGAGATTTGAACATAGAAGACTTTGTTGAAAAACTAAGAGATGCCAATTGAGCCACAAGGCTCTTGGCCATCCCTAGACCTATATGATATAAAACTTTAATGGCTACATATTTATAGTATTCTTAAGTTTGTGTTATGATTCTCCAAAAAAAAAAAAAAAAAGAGTTGTATTTCGAAGCACCCTAGCAATATAAGAGCTAGGATTGCTATATAATTGGGCCTCTTGGTGTTTAATAAATTCAATTTCTTGAATAAGCACAGTCATGATATCTAGTGCGTTGACCTGCATTAATCTAAACTTGCGCCTAAATGTAACATTTTTTTTTTTTTTTGAGATCAAATGTTACCAAATTCTATTCTCCACCAAAATTTTTCCATCGCCAACAAAACCATATAAACAACAGTTATGGGTTCTAGATTTTATCGAGGTTTATATATATATATATAAACAATCTCCTACCCAATGACCATTCCTAAGCAAAATGCAAAACACGTCAAAAGACTCAAAATGCAATTTTCACAGAGGAGAAAGCTCGAATACCCGGCGTGAAGTGAGGGCATTCAAGCAATGAAGAATAACAAGATAAATGGAAGCTTGATTTTTCCCATTAATTTAGTTGGTAAAAGACCACCAAAACTAATTACTGATTTGTAAATAAACTGTCTAATAAGTAATACCTGAGTTGGGACACGGCTGAGTGCCACAATCACTATAAGTCACATTGAATCCACTCATCAAAGCTTCCTTAAGAGCGGACCGATTAGTTGTTAGCTCAATCGCCGCCGTTCGAAAGATTTTGAGTCTGACCGCAGTTGGTGGACCGGGTTTGGAAGGGGTAAGAGAGGTTCTTGAAGGGCCCGCAGTCGAAGGGGGCCTGATGACATTCGTCGAATGCATTGGAGGCGACGGAGAGGAAGAAGAAGAAGATTAATGGGTACATTGAGGTAGAGTGGAAGAGTGAGATGGCATGAGCCATGAGGAGGTCTTTGGACTTTTGGGTAATGCTGGTGGCTTGCGTTGCTTGTTTACGGATTTTGGAGGAGGTTTGACTGTTAATAGTGGCGGGCTCTCGTTGACCTGGTCTTCGAGTGTTCTCATTTCTCATAAATTGATATTTTTAAAAGAGAGGTGGTACGTTCACAACATTTTTATAATATTTTCACAACAAATCATAGGTGGTTAGTTATTATTGGTTCAAATTTGAACTTAACACTAAGATTACTTTTTTGCCCCAACAATAACAATCAGTAACAATCTGCCACTTAAAATTTGTTGTAAAAATGTTATAAAAATATTGTGGACATATCATTTCTCTTTTTAAAATATTAGAGATTACTTTAACACATAAAACAAACGTGAAGATGAAAATAGCAACTAATCCCGTTATTATTATTATTTTGAGAACGCGCTCCTCAATTATTGCAACTTCTTTTCCTCTCTTCTTCTTCTTCTTCTTCTACTTTTTTTTTTTTTTTTTGGTGACAAATCTCAATGATTGAAGTTGAACACGATACACGGTTTTGACACAATCAATCAAACTTCACTTTTTTAAAGTTTATTGCACTTGGCTAGCCTCTGACCTTTCTCGTTAGTAACTAAGGATTTTTTTTTTTTTTTTTGCATGCATATCGGACAATGAAAAAATTGTTTTGTTTAAAATTTTTGGAAAAATTAGGCTATTTATTTTAAGTAAAATTAGTTGATTGGACATAATTCGCTTAGATTTATCATTGATAATTTTTGTTGTTAGGATAATTTGTATACTCCTTGAAAGGTAAAAAATGTGCAAATTAATAAAAATTTACTACTTATATAATTTCTTAATATTATGTCAAAATAGTTCCTATTATTTAGGGATGGCACAAATTTTAACTCATTCATGACACGTTAATTTTAAGTAAATCTTTACTCATCCAATTAGAGAAATAGGACAAACTAAGGCTCCATCTTCTGCTGGTCTGGGTTTGATTATCCGTAATTCGAAAGGGGAAGTGATGGCGGCTTCTTGTGAACGTATAAGGAAAAAACTTCATGCTTTGTGGACTGCTTTTTTGGCTTTAATGATGGCTCTTCTGTTCTGCCTCAACACCAGTTTTTTAAACGTCACCGTGGAGTGCAATTTTGCTGAGGTGCTTGGAAGTTGCACTTCAGCACTTCACCGTGGATGGCACTTCTGTTCTGACAGAATCTGTACTTTGGAGGTTGCTTAGATTTTGGAGAATATTAAGCTTATTTATGAATAATTTGTTAACATATCCTTTGTTTATGTTCCTTTAAGACGGAATCATGCTGCTTTAGCTCTTGTTAGTGTTGCAAAAGAAAATAAAATGTTATTATTTGGTTAGAAGAATGCCCATATTTAATGAGTGTTTGATTAGAGAGAAGAAGATGATAAAAAATTGGTTAGAGAGAAAGAAGTTGTAATCATTGAGGAGCGCGTTCCCAAAATAAAAATAAAAATAGGATTAGTTGCTATTTTCATTTTCACGTTTGTTTTATGCGTTAAAGTAATCTCTAATATTTTTAAGTGAAATGCTAACGAAATGAATGCCCTAAGGGCATTTGTTAAGGATTCATTTAAAGGAAGCTTTTATAGAAAAAGAAAGAAAAACAATTAATGTTTTGACAGTTTTTTCTATTTCCTATAAAAGTGGTGTTAAAATTTTCTTGAAATGGATTATTAACCATTGTCTTAAAGGCACTTATTAACATGACCCTATTTTAAAAATATCAATTTAGTATAATTTTTTTTAATATTATGTCAAAATAGTTCCTATTACTTAGCGATAGCACAAATTTTAACTCATTCATGACACGTTAATTTTAAGTAAATCTTTACTCATCCAATTAAAGAAATAGGACAAACTAAGATTTCTGGGTGTTTAGTAAAATAGTTTGAGATGAGTTTTTTGTAATTTTTTAAAATTTGAATAGGTAAAAAAGTATGTGAAAATGTACGTAAAATTGTTTAAAATATAAAAATGTGAATTTGAGATTAGAGACC
Organism: Castanea sativa; assembly: GCF_040712315.1. Classification (NCBI taxonomy): domain Eukaryota; kingdom Viridiplantae; phylum Streptophyta; class Magnoliopsida; order Fagales; family Fagaceae; genus Castanea; species Castanea sativa. Next base: position 54,291,055 of record NC_134020.1, read on the forward strand.
AAACAGACCCATTTTGCTGGTCTGGATTTGATTATCCATAATTGGAAAGGGAAAGTGATGGCGGCTTCTTGTGAACGTGTAAGGAAGGAACTTCATGCTTTTTGGACTGCTTTTTCCGGCTTTAAGGATGGCTTTGCTATTTTGCCTCAACACCAGTTTTTTAAACGTCACCATGGAGTGCAATTTTGCTGAAGTGCTTGGAAGGTGCACTTCAGCACTTCACCGCGGATGGCTCCTGTTCTGACAGAATCTGTACTTTGAAAGTTGCTTGGATTTTAGAGAATATTAAGCTTATTTATGAATAATTTGTTAACATGTCCTTTGTTTATGTTCCTTTAAAATGTAATCATATTGCTCTAACTCTTGTTAGTGTTGCAAAAAAAAATGAGAGACTATTATTTGGTTAGAAGAATGCCCATATTTTTTTTTTTTTCCAATTTTACAACACGATCTTAAATGAATAAAGTTTCCTCTAGTTTCTTCCTAAAAGAAATTGGACAAATGGGTAAAGACCAAAGATTTATTGAGTAGTTCAATTAAATAAATATTAATGGGTAAACCCATTGAATACCCATGTTTTTTTTTTTCACCTATTTCAAATCTAAAAGGGAAAAAAAAAAAGAAAAGAAGAAGAAGAAGAAATTTAAAAACCTAACCCAGCTGCAACCCTCGATCTCACTCATTCGTCCTTCTCTTGAAATTCTTTTCCTTTACTTTCAAATTATTTTCCTCTAGACACCATTATTGACCAAAATGTTGGGTGCTAAGCACCGTGTGGGTCCAGCCCACATGCATGGGTCAAAGCTCATTAAATGAGCTTTTTGAGGAGCATGCCATTCCTTGGGCAGACTTAGGCGTGTGGGAAACGTTGAAACTGAAAAGGAAGAAAGGAAAAGAAAAGAAAGGCCATTCGGCCATACTGTGTGATTAAGAGAGAAAACACACCGGGTGAGGAGAGCTGAAGCAAGAGAGAGCCATTCGCCATTATGAGAAAAACACGAGTGAGAGCTTCAGGAGGTGCAGTCCGAAAAGATAGAAATTATTAGGATATGTGTGATTCATGTTAGGAACATATGTTAACATTTTATGTAATTGGCTAATTCCTTAACAAAACGCATTTTACTTGTATTTTAGTAAATCTAGGATGTGTTTAATATTTTAAAAAACAAGGTTTCAAGTTCAAGTGTTAAAACTATGCAAGTCTGTCCAAAAATCAAGTGAAGAAGTGTTGTTCATTAAAACTCAACAGTTAGTATTTATCGAGGTTTAAAAGAGTTGTTTAAGCCCGAGACTCGACATCTACTCGATAGATAGGGTATCTGTCGAGATTTATGAAGTTAAGTTTTTCAGAGCTGATTTTCATCCAATCCGTGAATGTATGTTTGGGCTCTCTTTTCTCACAATCCTAAACATATATAAGGATTATTTTAAGAGCCGTCACACATAGCACAGTTGCACAAGAGCACAATTTCACAAGTGTGAAGAAAAGTGTGACTGGAAACCTAGTTGCCCTAGTTCTTGAAGAAACTGTTGTGTTTGTACACCATAGGATTTTGTGACCAAGCAATTTCATGATTTTCATCGTGTTATGAACAGAAGAATTTTGTAACCAACATCATTCTCAAGTTGGTGATCAAGTTGTGTACTAGGATTCGCGCATCTTTTGGTTAGTCACGTACTAGGAGCCGTGTAATACAAGGAGAGATTGTCACTGCAGAACAAGTCTAATTGGGTATTGGGGTAATGGTTCAACTGTAGGTTAGTATAAGGTATTAAAATTCCTTTACTTGTAACCACTTGTTTTGATAATAGTGGATTCTTGGGAGTGATGACCTTAAAATCACAGAGTGGAGTTATTGCCGTGTAGGTTTTTCCTATTCATAAACATATCACCATGTCATTTAATTTTCGCTGCATATTTAGTTATTTGGTGGTTTGTTTGTGCTCCACATATTTTGTATGTTAATTTGATTAATTAATTAAACTTGGCTAATTAATCAATTAATCCATCACAAGGGGTCAATACATTCTTGACCTATCAAGTGGTATCAGAGCAAGTACACTTTGATTAGGGTTTAATCTTTGCTATGAGATCCATTGACCCCTGTTTTTTATGGATAAAGGAAAGTCACTTATTATACCTCCTTTATTTGATGGTACTAACTATGCATACTGGAAAGTAAGCATAAGAGTTTTCTTGTAGTCTCTAGATAAAAAAGTGTGACAAGCTGTGAACATACGCTGGACCAAGCCAAAGGAAGCACTAGCCGACTGGGATGATGCTAAGATCAAGGCAGCAAATTTCAACAGCAAGGCATTGAATGCCTTATTCAGTGTAGTCACAAATGAGGAGTTCAAAAAGATATCCTCCACTGAAATTGCAAAGGAAGTATGGACCATTCTCTAGACAACTTATGAGGAAACCAAGGCTGTCAAGGATTCGGAGCTTCAAAGGCTCACTACTAGCTTCGAAGAAATTAAGATGGAAGAGAATGAGTCATTTGATGAGTTCTATGCCATACTTAAGGACATAGTAAACTCAGTTTTTAATCTTGGGGAAACCAATCCCGAACCCAAGATTGTGAGAGAGGTGCTTAGATCTTTGCCCGAGAGATTTCATGCCAAGATCACTACTATAGAAGAATCAAAGGATATTAATAAGATTCCTTTGACAGAGCTAGTTGGTAATCTGCAAACCAATGAGTTAGGTTTGACAAGAATTGGCAAATCAAGTAATGGTAAGAGCATGACATTGAAGGCTAAGAGCAGTGACACGCATGAGTCTTTAGACGATGAAGATTCTAAAATGAAGTCCTACATCACCTGGCAATTTAAGAAGTTCATGAAGAATGCAAATACAAAGGGCTTCGACAAGAGCCGTAGGCAATCAAGTTCTTCTCAGTCTAAGAGCCAAGACAAAGGGAAGAAGGATGCTAGGGATGGTAGTCAGTACACTGTTCCCTCAAGACCCAAGTGTTTCGGGTGTCAAGGCTTCGGTCACATGAAACAAGAGTGCCCTACCTATCTCAAGTCCATTGGAAAAAGCAAGGCACTTGCTACAACCTTGAGCGACACCGAACCTAAGGATGATTCCAAAAATGAGGATGACGGAATCCTAAATGCCTTCACCGCCACTGTCAATCCTACTGAGGGGATTGTAGAAGATGTGGATGAAGAAGAAAGCTTGGTGGAATCAAAGTTTGAAAAGATGGATGAGCAAGATGACATCCACACGGCTTATGCAAAGTTATACAGGGTTTCGGAAAGCATGAGAAGCTGTATAGGTTGGCCACCAAGAAGCTCAGTGACGTGGAGCTTGAACAAGAACAACTCTCTACAAAGTTTGATGAAGCCAATCAGACCATTGGAGTACTGAGGTTTGAAAACAATTTCTTGGCTGAGAAGACCAAGAAGCTTAAGGCAAAATATTCCAAGTAAGAGCTCAATTGGAGAGGATCTCAAGTGCGAAGCTTGATGTGATGGTTAGCATGCAAAAATCTGCTTCAACTGCGAAGCTTAATAAGTTTTTAATGCTTTATATTTGTACCACGCATTAGGGATTTGGCATAAAACATTGACTCTGTAAGTCTTGTAGATGCGCCAATTTTGTGGGACATTAGTAGGTTGATTTTTGGATACATTTATCAATTTCTAACTTGAGAAAAGGAATAATTTAAATTCTTTGTGATATTTAAATTCTTAAAAGAAATAATTTAATTCTCTATTTTTCCTTCAAGAGTCCAACTTTTTTTTTCTTTTCAATATCCTTGTTAAAGAGTAGGAGAGAAGAGAGTAAAATAAAGAAATTCAAAGGAAAAAGTAGGAAGGAAGCAGCAGAGAGAAATGAAGCTGAAGAAGAAATGAAGAAGAGAGCTGCTGATATGAGAAGGGTGGCTGAAGAAAGAAAGAATAAGACAGCATCTGCAAAAGAGACCGAGGCAATGGAAAAAGTTAAATTGGCTGAAATTGTTAGAAAAAAGAAAGAATCTGAGAAGATGCAAGCTGAAGAGCTTAAAAAACAAGAAGAAATGCAACAGGCTAAAAAGGGAGAAGAAGCTAGAGATCGACAGTTGAAAGAGGGTAAGCAAATAGAAGAGGTGAGAAAGCAGAGACAAGAAGATATTCCATGCCTGTTGGGCTTTCCTCATTCTATTTCAATAGATTCTCTTCATAAGCTTTTGGAAGAAGTGTCAAAGACTCAAAAGCAATAACTAATCTGGACATTTCTACCAAATCTGCTTCTTCTGCATCTTGAGCCACACCAGAACCATCCATGGAGCAATTGCAAGGAGCCCTGAGAGAGCTTGAAGCCTATTTCTCTGTGTCTGTAGATGCAGCACTTTTAGATGAAGCTACATTGCTTCGATTCAAACAGGCTTCTGAGCTACTTGTGCACAAACCTGGTTTCCTTGAAAAAGTTAAATGTTATCTGTCAAGGCATTACCTTAGCCAACTTGATGATCTTGTGCAAAGTCAGCCTATTTCAGTTCAAAAAGAAGTATCAACAAATGAAACAGGATCTTCGAGATTTAGAGGTTGGAATGATATCGCACCAGGCTCATCTCCACAGATTGTTTTCTCAAAAAAACAGCATCTGTCAAGAGCTTAGTGAGCTTCCCAAGATTAAAGAACTTCTGCAAAACTAAACTCAAGAGGCTGCAAGGTTTAGACAGAGCTGAAGATGGTTGGATTCATTTTATTTTGAAAACTACACATTTGGGATTTTTCCTTTTGTTTTTTTTTTTTTAGCATTTGATGATTGTAATACTAAATCTTCATTTTCTATTTTAGATTTTTGAACTGTCAATATATCCAGTATTCAGATTAGTTTTTATACGAAGCCATTGGTTAGCTTGTTACAATTTTGCCACCATTTTCCGTCTTGTTTAATATTTCTCTTGTTTCAGTCTTATTTCACTCGTTCTTAAAGTTTCAAGTACCTTCCATAGTAGATCTGAGTTGTTCACATCCATTGATTTGCATTAATCTATATACACTTTTATCATATACTTCACTTACCTACTAAGCTGCTTACCAATTGACAATTGTGATATTTATTTTCTTAAGGGTCTTAATTAGTACCAGTTTGTAAAATTACTTTCCAAAACAAATTTCTTATTACAAAAATCTTAGTTTTAATTGTCCTGTTGTATACTCCAGCAACCTGCTGCAGCTGCTTCAGTAGTATTATCCTTTTTAAAGCCTTTACTTGGCATAATAAATCAATAGGTCCTGAACTTTTGTTACAGCTCCAATTTTGAGATAAAAAAGGTCACGTAATCTATGCTTGACCTCTCCACTAATCCATGTAAATGCAGGCATTCACACATTGTCAATTTACAAAGAATCCATTATTAATTGTACACAACTTATCATTAAATATAATTTGACCATGATCACTGTAGTTGCTATTGCAAAATGAAGTTTTGATTTTTAATATGCTCTTTTCGGCTCCCAAAATACATAACCAAATTGAGCCTAAGTCTTCAAAGATGAAATAATTATTATCACTCCACATTTTGCACTCTAAAGACTAATTATTATCATAAATATTTATAATCCACTTAATAATACAAAATTTACAAAAGATAAAAAAAAAAAAAAAAAAATTTTTTTTACATAGTACTTGATTTCTAAAAGTAAAGTAACATATAAAAAGAAAAAGAAATTACTTCACAGTCCACATTTTAAATACTAATTACTATCTTAAATATTTATAATTCACTTAATAATATAAAATTAAAAAAAAAGGAAAAAAATTTACCCAGTACTTAATTTCTAAAAAGTAAAGTACCATACAAAAAAAAAAGGACAAAGATAAATCACTCCACATTTCACATTCTAAATACTAATTACTATCTTAAATATTTATAATCCACTTAAAAATACAAAATTTACAAAAGAGAAAAAAAAGTGAATATTTTTTACATAGTACTTGATTTCTAAAAAATAAAATACCATACAAAAAGAAAAAGAAAAAGTAAAGATAAATTACTTTGCTGTCCACACTCTAAATACTAACTATTATCTTAAATATTTATAATCCACCTAATAATATAAAATTCAAAAAAGGAAAAAAATAAAGTGGAAATTTTTTTTACCTCTTTCTTGATTTCTAAAAACTAAAGTACCATACAAAAGAAAAAGAATAAAAAAGAATAAAGATAAGTCACTTCATATACCACACTCTAAATATAAATTACTATCTTAAATATTTATAATCCACTTAACAATAAAAAATTTACAAAAGAGAAAAAAAAAAAAAACAGTGATAAATCCCTTCGCAGTCCAGACTCTAAATACTAATTACTATTTTAAATATTTATAATCTACCTAATAATATAAATTGACAAAAGAAAAAGTAAAGTACCATACAAAACTGAATTTTTTTTACATAGTACTTGATTTCTAAAAAGTAAATTAAGTACCATACAAAAAGAAAAAGAAAAAGTAAAAATAAATAATTTCACAGTCTATATTTTAAATACTAATTACTATCTTAAATATTTATAATAAACTTAATAATATAAAATTCAAAAAAGAAAAAAAAGTGAAATTTTTTTTCCTAGTACTCGTCACTTGATTTCTAAAAAGTAAAATACCATACTAGAAGAAAAAGAAAAAAAAAGAAAGAAAGATAAAGCACTTCACATTCCATACTCTAAATACTAGTTACTATCTTAAAAATTAATAATCCACTTAATAGTACAAAATTTACAAAAGAAAAAAAAAAAGTGAAAAAAAAATTACTCAGTACTTGATTTCTTAAAAATGAAGCACCATACCAAAAAAAAAAAAAAAGATAAAGATAATTCACTCCACAGTCTACAATCTAAATATTAATTACTATCTTAAATAATTATAATACACTTAATATATAAAATATACAAAAAGTGGAAGACAAATTTACCCAGTATTAGATTTCTCGAAAGTAAAATACCATAAAAAAAGAAAAAAAAAAAAGATAAATCAAGTGAGCCACTTTCCCATCATTGTTGATTAATTCAAAGTCATTCAACATGTTTGTGAACCAAAAAAGTCATTCAACGTGGTTATCAAAAAAAAAAAAAAAAGTCATTCAACGACATTCCATTTATAAAGATTACTTCTTTTCTTTTTTTCAATTTTAAAATACTTGATTTATTCAAAATAATGATAATCTTAGATTCATCTCTTTTCTCTCTCAGGCTAATATATGCACAAATTTCTCAAATTGTATTCAGGATGCATTGGAATGGGATATTAGATAAGTTCGGATGAGAGATTTTGTAAGAATTATTGTATGATTCAAACCTCACATGAAGTGGTTGTTATCTAAGATATTGTTCTAAAAACATTTCTTTTGTAAAAGAAATTATATATATCATTTGTATAATTCTATGTGGGATTCAATTTATAGTTTTTTTTTTTTGATAATGATAAGAAAAGGATAAGGGTTTTTTTTTTTTTAATGGAAATAAGTTTTTTATTTTATTTTATTTTATTTTATTTTTAGCTTGAACGTTAATCTAAGTTAACGCGGTTTTTTTTTTTTTTTTTGGATAGAATCATTAAAATCAGAGGTATTTTTCTTTTGTTTTTCTAAGAAGGTGAGGAAAAAAGAAAGAGAAGAATTGAACGTGCAAAAGAGAAAAGAAAAAAATAAAAAATAAAAGAAGAGAGATTTTATAATCTAAAATTTAGGATTTTAAAATAATTATTTTACTTAAACTAGCCTTTGAGCATGCACTCACGCGCGTGCTCAGAGGTTATTCTATTTTTGTGTAAAGGTTAATTTAGAACATTTATTATAATTTGGGATTACTACATTTTTCAATGACAAAAAAACCTAAGGGTGTGATGAATATTATGTGTGGTGAAATAATTTTTCATCACACCCCTAGGTTTTTTTTTGTGATTGAAAAATGTAGTAATCCCAAATTATAATATATACTCTAAATTAATCCTTACCAAAAAAATAGAAGAACCTGTAAGCACGCACGTGAGCGCGTGCTCAGAGTCTAGTTACTATATTAAATATCTATAAACCACTTAATAATATAAATTGACAAAAAAAAAAGTGAAAAAACAAATTTACCCAATACTTGATTTCATGAAAGTAAAGTACTATACAAAAAGAAAAAAAATACATCACTCCACATTTTATAAACTAAATACAAATTACTATCTTAAATAACTATAATCCACATAATAATATAAAATATACAAAAGAAAAAAAAAGTGGAAAAAAATTTACCCAATATTTAATTTCTTAAAAGTTGTTAGGAATGTTATAAGCATATGGATAATAATTGTTGTATTGAGATTTAGTTAGTTAGTAACAATTTCAAGCATGTTAATCACATTTAGCACATGTTGGAATTATTAATACACATGGGGAATAATAGAACCAATAGGATGATGCCATGTGAGCTAATGAGATTAGAGCTAGTCTCCTATAAATACATGATTGTAATCCAATATGAGATATCAATTGAAGAATAAACCAACTTATTAGTGCATTAGTGCATCTCTCTCTCTTTTAATCTCTTTATTTCTCTTAATCTCTCTTTTTCTCTATGGAAGGTGATTATTTCGAATTAAGTCAATTTTCGGAAAATGAATCCATTTAATCCCATGGGTAGTGATTGTGTATCTCTCTCTCTCAAATCCAAAGATTTGCAGCCATCCTCTAGAATTTTTGCTCAAATTCCAGTAATAAACCCCAAATTCAAGTAATATTACAAATTTGAACTCATTTTCTGATACTTTATCAGTAACTTTATTAGTGAGTTCTAGATTTTATGCTGTTTAAAAGGTCAAGAACTTTTTTATTTCCACATCTTCCCTATAATTTATTAAACGGAGAAGTTATAATTAAAACAGCATCATTTTTTTACATATGTTTATTACTGCTATCATTTCTATTATGTAACAATCATCGGTGTTGGGTTGGTTTATATAATGTTGAGTGATTAAGTACTAAGTTACAAGATTAGGTGATTCATGGACTCTTCACGTACACCAGAACTCCCTAATAAAGTTGATAACAGATCAATTTCAATCATCAACACTCTTCACCTACACCTAAAAAGGACCTAATTTTTGTTTTCAAAGACTAAAAATAGTCTAATTTAATACTATCCTGGTTAATAATGCCTCAATTTTACCATGTTCCACTTTTTGTTTTCCTTTTTTGGTGCTAAATTGCAAATGCCAATGCATAACATAGGCAACCAGAAAGAGAGGACCTGAGATTCGGGCACTCTTCTCACTTCTGACAAATGAGATATGGCATGCACTCACTACTAGTAAATGTGCATTTTCAAATTATTCAGGATATTTCTATAAAAAAAAAATTAATTTTTTTTAAAAATTTTGGGAGGGCCAAGGCCCCCCTCCATCCTCAAGTGACTCTGCCACTGCTCACTAGACACTTCTGAAAACCAATTTCATTGGGCACGCACTCTCTTAGTGAAGGGTGATACATGTAGAAGTTGCCTAGCATTGCATGAAGTTTATCGAGTCATTAGACATTAGCAAGAATCTTTTCCTTGTCACCAATCTTCAACTTGATAAATGCCCCACCATAATCAACTAAAAATGCCCATACGTGTTTAAAGATTTGATCTTAATTTCTTAAGCATGCTTGTGATAGCATCTTCAGTGTTGTCGCTTTTTCAGTTGTATTTAATAGTCCATTCTCCAAAAAAAAAAAAAACTGAATTTAATTGAAAAACCTTTATGCTTGGCCAAAAGACAGTTCATTGTGATAATCATATACTCCACCAAGGTTAATGAGGTGCTCCAATAATATTCAGGCAAAACAAACTGGAGAAGTAGAAAAATAATAAACAACTGGCTGTATTCCACCAAGATGTCAAATTACCAAACCAAGCACACGCAAAGTAGAGAAAAATATGTTGTTAACTTTTTGGATATTCAACCCACATATAAGGCCTTCCTTTTTTCCATACTTAGGTGATGAGAGATTCCATTGACTACAAGCTCTCACCTTATCAATGAGTGAGTGTATAATAAATGAGTTTTGACACATTCAAAAAAAAAAAAAAAAAAAAAAAAAAATATATATATATATATATATATATATATATATATATATATATATATATATATATATATATATATATATATATATATAGAAAGAGTTGATGTTTTAACATTGGGTGCTAGGACGTATAATTTGCCCTATCTATGTAATTCGCTTTTCATAATGAAACATCCGTTAACATTTTTCATAAAACATTAGTACAATAATTTTAAAAAAATGATAGATAAGCAAATTAATGTTCATTAATAACCAAGAATTTCCACTCAACTATATTAAGCTATAAAGTCTCATATGTTGAAGCAAGTAGGCATTACAAAATTCCATTAAAAAAAAGAAAGTAGGTTTTACAAAATAAAATTAATCAATAGGGATTGGGCGTTACCCAAATCGGTGCTGGCCAAACCTCATTTAAATCACTTGAGTAAGTTGGCAGAGGTTCAATCTTCTTTTCATCCAAGCAGAATACACCTTCATCAAAAGGTCTTCCAGTGCCCTTCAAACCAAAATTGTAGTTGACATCCGTAAAATATATACAATTTCTCTTGTATACAGGATAATCATGAGATGAAATGGCTAAAGATGAATTCAATCCCAAGAACAACACATCATCACCTAAACTATGAACCTGATACCAATTTCGACCACTAGTATCAAGCTTGAAAATCATAAAAGATAATGTCTTGCTTGTATATATCTCCTCGTTAGAAATAGAACATCTGTCTACGTGTATACATCGTCGGACCATCATTATCCCGCTGGAAGACCCTACCAAATACATATCCCCACCCTGAATTCTTGGATAAGCAGGTGCAACCTCTGTCACTATTGGCTTTGGGCAAGAATCAATGTCACAAACCATAAGTTGTCCATTACATTTTAATGCATACAATTGTCCTTCATGAAATATGATATCATCACAGGTAGGAAACTTATTATCGATGAGCGACCATTTTTTGTCTCCACGTTTACAATAGGCCAGATGACCATACTCACCATACAGAGCCACTGCTACAAAATCCATTGAGGTAGGGCTTGAAGATAAGATGACTTTTCGCAACAGATAGTTTAGTACATGGGTTGCATCATGGGATTGGTACCGCCCGGGAGCCATTACTGCACTATAAATCCAAATAAGATACTCATTCCCAACTTTGTCAGCACGATACTTTCTTACATCTGGAAACTTGGACCTTGGAGGAAGCTTAATTTTGTTCCTTGTAAGTGGATTGAGCAGAAATATTGCACCACTCTTCTCAGCAACCACCACCCAACCATATGCTGAACCCTTAAACACCTTCTCTCCAGCCTCAGGCAACTCAACTTTGTGAACCTTCTTCTCTAGTGAGTCAAAGAATGCACATGAGGTTCCAACGCTATGAGGTAGTAACAACCAAGGAAGGTGATGTTGTTTGTGGTTAGGCATTTTTAATAGGCAAGACCGCCATGAAGAACAAATACAACGTAGCCGAACTTTATCATGGTACAGGTCAAGACTCTCTTCGATGAGATTCAACAATTCCATGGGAAGCAAGGACCACTGGTTCATTTTCACTGCAAGGAAAAAGAAATAAAACAACTACATTAATAAAAGAGTCGGTAATTTTTTAGGTAATAATTAATAGAACATTTTTTTAAGAAATATAAATAGTAGAAAAAAGTTAATTAATTTTTTTGAATAAAAAAAATAGTTTCTAAAACAATGCCTTTATAGTATCAGTTAACTTTTTTCCTTTAGTAACTTTTTCCCTTAGTAAAAATATGCATCATGAGGTAGAGTGAATTAAAAACATAAATAGGTGTGCAAGGGAAGAGAAATAAAACAACTATATTAGTAAAAATATGTAACACGATAGAGTAACTTAATAGGATATATAGATTTGCAAATTTGATACAGCAAGTAGAACATCAATCTCAACAACTATACTAAATAGTTTAAACAGATGTCTCCAGAGTACAAATTAGGAACATCGGAAAACAATCTTGAGCATGTTCCGGCCAGGAATGAGAGATTCAAAACTTTCATTCTTTACAAAAATATTTGAAGACACCAACGCTTTACAACTCTATAGCAATCTAAAACCATCAAATAAACTGAGGTAGATCAAATTTTAATATTAATTGCTTAGAGAGAACCAAGATCTTCTAATTGATAAATGGACTACATTAGTAAGGAGGGAGGTGGCAACTCGCCCAACACTAGGATAGGGGCACATACTAAGGAGACTTGATCCAGGTGGAGGGATTTTGCAGGTTACAACAGTGAGAGGAAAAAATATAATAAGTTAACATATAGTTGGAAGAATTGTGGAACTAACATCTCAAGTTTTTAAAACTCGAGATCGATGATGAAAATCGAGACTTTTAAACTCGAGTTCTACTGCTGCCGTGAAGCAATTTAGCCACATAGATCTCGAGTCTATAAGAGTCGAGTTCTAAAAAGCAAAACCGAGTTTTTGAAACTCGATTTTTTTCGGACTTGAAGAAGAACATACCAGAGATCAATAGCGCTGAAGAAGATGATTTGGTACTGGGTGGGCGATCTGGTTGGAGAAGAGACTTGAAGAAGAACATACCAGAAATCTGCAGCGCTGAAGAAGACGATTTGGTACTGGGTGGGTGATATGGTTCGAGAAGAACGCTAGTGGACGATCTAATTTTCAGCGACTGGGTGGACGAACAGATGCGATGAAGAAGGAACAGACGGGAACGATGAAGAAGGAACAGACGCGAGGAAGAAAAAGGAAGGTGGAAAATAAAATGGTGGAACTCGAGTCTTAAAAACTCGAGTTCCACGTGAATTTTTTTTCTACATCAGCCACCTTAGCTCACAAATTGAGACTTATAAACTCAAATTTTATCTTGAAACTCGAGTTTTAGAAACTTGAGATGCTATTTTTTCAGATTATTTTGAAACATGACAGCTAACAAAATTATTTAATATTTAAGGTTAATTGGAAAAAAAAATTAATCCAAGTGACTCAAACCCAAAGCCTATTTATCTATTCTATCTTGAACTAATTATCCCACTCGTAATAATAAAAATACAATCTCGAAATATAGTCTTGAAAAATTAAATAAATAAACTCAAATCCTCTATCCCACAAAAAAAAAAAAAAGTATGATATTATAAAAGAAAATATATGATTAGTATTATCTATACTATCTGAATTGGAATTTTTTTGTGTATGAAGGGTAATTTCTGTTGAAAATAGAGTTATAAATGTTAAATAACAAGTTTCATCCTGAATTAAAGAAAAACTCTAAATTTAACATCGCGGAATCACGCAACGGCAAAAGTAATATGAAACTGACTCCATTCAACTCAACTGAACAATAAACGAAAACGAAAAATAATAGGTACGTAGGGGTATGAACCTGCATGCGAGTCCGCCACACTCGTTGGTGTGTTCAGAAGCGGCGATTTTGTGGTAGGATTAATATTGGAAACCACTTGGGTCGACGTGGAAGTACCCGAAACCTGGAAACTAGGCTTACTTTGCTCATTATTAAGGTCCTCTTGTTCCATAGTTGGACTCGACGACGACGAAGAAATATTATCACAAAAGTAACTTAAAACTCTCTTGCTCTCTCTCAGATTTTCTGAGAAACTCTCTAAGAAAGATTTGGATTGAAAAGACTCGGCTACTCTTGCTTTAATATTGAATAAGAGTTCTATTACGAATCAAATTAGTACTCGTTAGTATTTCACTATTTCTTAATATTTGAAAATATATATATCAAAAAGGATTATCGCCACGTTTTTTTTTTAACGTATGTGAAAACTAAAACCGACAAAATAATGATAATTTTTTTTTAAAATTTTTTATTTTGAAGAAGATAAAGCTATTGGTTGTTAATTATTAGATGGATCCCACGTCAAACCTTGTACAATGGGTCAGTGACTTTTCTTTATTATTATTATTTTTACTTTACAATGCAATCGATCATCAGAGTCATGCAACTATTTTTTTTACATTTATTATGATTTTAAGTATGGGTGTTCGCTGATCAAATCAGGTCAGTTGATAGAAGATTTTTTAACCAACCCTTTATTCAAGGGTTTGGAAATATACCAAACCGGCCACCACCGACCCACTAACTTGCAAAAATGATGGGTCGGTTGAAAGTTTAGGCGATTTCAAGTCGGCAAATTAGAAAGATTAGTTTTAATTATATTTTGTCTAAACCTCAAATTTAGAGAGAGAGAGGCAGGTTGGGTCAGGTTTTGGTAGTTTTAAAATACACAACCCGCCACCCAACCTGTCACTTTAATGATTTAACTTGATCAACCCACTTGGAAATAATATCATATCTATGCAGATCAGTGTGGAGCGGAGCTAGTCGGGCAATTTGGGCGGATTGAGCGAGCTATTTAATAAGCTTAATTTTAAGGTTAAACTTGTATGCCTCTTATTGGAATACAATTATTTTGTATATTTTTTTTATGTTTCACTTTATACTTCACCAATTGTGGTATATCATATTTCTCATTTATTTCTTTTTTAAATTTTGTTGATGCCCATTTTTATGAAAGTTCTACAAGCCCAATTTATTATTGGGTCCAATTCATTTATTTCACCTTATTTTATGCTTTTTTGCATTACCCAAACCTATGTGCCTTAAGGCTTCATTTAGAAGTTCTTAAAAGAATAAAATAGAATAGAATAGAATAAAATAAAATAATCATAAATGAATGGAAAGTAATAGAATGAAATGTATTTAAATGGAAAATGAAGGAATGTAATGGAATTAAGTAAAAATTGTTTGGATGTTTTAAATTAAATGAATGGAAAATAAGAAACCTTGTTTAGGAGTAACATAAATGACTAAATATATACGAGTATTTTGGAAGTTCTAGTAAAAAAATCATTTAATCTAGCTCTATTCCTTTCAATTTCCCTCAATTTTGAGGGAAATGCAATTTTGAGATTTTAAAGAAATAGAGAGAAATGAGTATTGTCTCGTACTTAAACTCTCAAACAAGGGAAGAATATAATAGATTTTTCAATCCCTTAATTAAAACTCTTAAACAAGGAAATGATATAATATTCTAAATTTTTATTTTATTCATTTCCATTCTATTCCTTTCCCTTCTCCCAAATGTGGGCTACAAGAAATTTGAGGAAGTGTTGTTTGGTTGGAATAGGTAGAATTTATAAGACTTTTTGCGTTAGCCTAGAACACCAATCATGCTATGTACGTTAGGGATGCTTGCATGACCTAGTACTCATGGAAAAGGTCACGTGCTCAGAGTTTTCACCCAAATCAAAATCTGTAGCTCCTGCTGTTGGTTGTTGGTTATTATTTTCTTGCTTCCTCCTTCCCTCCTTTGTGTTCTCTCCCCTTTTTAATTTATGCTTTTTATGTTGGTAAGTAGTTTATTTATATTTCTTAGCTTAAAATTTTAACTATGTTCTTTAAATTTCTGCACTTTTCTTACTAGCTTTGTTTGTTTGTTTTTATGTTCATATAACATTATTTTAATTTTATAATTGTTGTGCTACTCACCCTCTTCCTTCTAAGAAACTATGGACAAAACAAGAAGGAAAGGTCATTAAATTTCCATTGTTCCTGCTTTGGATGTGTCTTAGTACATCCTAGTTTTCTCTCTAGTTATTTAGTGAACATCTCCCCATTTAAATTTATTGTTTGTTGATTTAAATTTTTTTCATAACTAATTTTGCATGTTAAATTTTCTGAATTTTTGTCTTATATTCTTTTAACATCAATTTTGGTCTTCTATGTTCTTTGAATGTTCATATGAATCTTTGTTAAGATGAGAGATAAATGTTTGACATGATAATCAACAGTCTTTAAAATTTCACGTTGTTATATTTATCACCATGTTAACATGAAATTCAAGTTTGATCAAAGAATGCAAAGATGAAGCACATATGACAAGTTTTTAAAATTAATTCTATCCATCTATTTTGAAATGACTTAAATTTTATTCTATCACATCATCAATAATTTTAATCGACGCTTAGATGGTGATAGTCATGTTTGTTTAAATGTTAAAACCTTGATTTTTTTTTCCCTCTACTATTACAATAAAAAAGTACAAAATCATTGATTTATCTTCAAATGATAAATAATCTCTTCTCATCCTCAAGAATACCTAGATATTCCAAGTTACATCTACCATACTATCAGTTCATGAGATTTTCAAGATGTCTCATGCATAAAGAATAGAATAGTCTGGCCAAAAACTAGGAAACCACTTCTTTATATATTAAAAAATAAATTTAAAAATCTCTCACCCCACTTTGATTATTGATCTAGTCTATCTTAGTTCCTAACTGCTTTCCCTTCATTTTAAGGGTATTATGTTATTTCTTCCAAATCACGACCAAACTTTTAAAAAAGTAGATACAAAGAGATCACATATCACACAATGATGCCAGTCTCACCAAAAACCCATGGTGTCAATGTAATTACATCTTCTTGATTATAATTAATCGAAAAAGTTCTAAGAAACAAAGATTAGAAAGCGATTGAAGTAGACATGTCTATATGACAATGAAAAAGCGAAATGGGGGCCAATGAACAAGTGTACCACCTAGCTACTTTTAAGTTACATTTTGATGATGCAGTTAGGCAGATAACATCAATGGATTTAGAATACTGAATGATTTTCAATTCAGCTAAATACCTGTATATATACTGGTAATATCCATTTGGTCACCAAGAAGATAGATAGAATCATAGAGGAGAGAAAAGATTAAATATAAATGAATATATTTGCAATCTTGCTTCTGGTATAGATTCCAATGATAATCTAGATATTTGAGAAAGTCTTCAGACTGTAGCTCCACCACGGTTTAGTTTTATAATCTACTTAATACTATAAAATTCAAAAGAGAAAAACAAAAGTGAAAAAAAATTTACCCAATACTTGATTTCTAAAAAGTATAGTACCATACAAGAAGAAAAAGAAACAAAAAAGGAAAATGATAAATCACTACACATTCCACACTCAAAATACTAATTATTATCTCAAATATTTATAATCCGCTTAATAATACGAAATTTACAAAAGATTAAAAAAAGTGAATTTTTTTACATAGTACTTGATTTTTGAAAAGTAAAGTACCGTACAATATTAAAAAGAGAAGAAAAGATAAATCACTTTGCAGTCCACACTCTAAATACTATTTATTATATTAAATATTTATAACTCACTTAATAATATAAATTGCCAAACGAAAAAAAAAAGTGAAAACGGGAATTTACCAAATATTTGATTTCATGAAAGTAAAGTACCATACAAAAGGAAAAAGAGAAACAAAAGACAAATCACTTCTTAGTCTACACTCTAAGTACTAATTATTATCTTCAATATTTATAATCTACTTAATAATATTAAATTTAAAAAAAAAATTACCCAGTACTTGATTTCTTAAAAATAAGGTACCGTACAAAAAAAAAAGAGAAAAAAAAAGATGAAGATAATTAACTCCACAGTCCATATTCCACAATCTAAATACTAATTACTATCTTAAATAACTATAATTCACTTAATAATAAAAAATTTATCTAGCACTTGATTTCTTGAATGTAAAGTATAATACAAAGAGAAAAAAAGAAAAAAAAAAAAGATATACCACTCAACAGTCCACAAACTAAATTTTGATTACTATCTTAAATATTTATAATCTACTTAATAATACAAAATTTACAAAAGATTAAAAAAAGTGATTTTTTTTTACATAGTACTTGATTTTAGAAAAGTAAAGTATCGTACAAAAAGAAAAAGAGAAAGAAAAGATAAATCACTTCGCAATCTACACTCTAAATACTAATTACTATCATAAATATTTATAATCCGCTTAATAATATAAATTTACAAAAGATTAAAAATAAAAAGTGAATTTTTTTTACACTGTACTTGATTTCTAAAAAGTAAAGTATCGTACAAAAAGAAAAAGATAAAGAAAAGATAATTCAGTTTGCAGTATAAACTCTAAATACTAATTACTATCTTAGATATTTATAACTCCCTTAATAATATAAATTTACAAATGAAAAAAAAAAGTGAAAAAACAAATTTACCCAATACTTTATTTCATGAAAGTAAAGTATAATGCAAAAAGAAAATGAAAAGAAAAAAGATAAATCACTCCACAATCCATAAACTAAATTTTAATTACAATATTAAATATTTATAATCCACTTAATAATACAAAATTTATAAAAGATTAAAGAAAAAAGTGATTTTTTTTTTTACATAGTGCTTGATTCCTGAAAAGTAAAGTACCTTACAAAAAGAAAAAGATAAACAAAAGATAAATCATTTCACAGTATACACTCTAAATACTAATTATTATCTTTGATATTTATAACCCCCTTAATAATATAAATTTGCAAGAGAAAAAAAAAAGTGAAAAAACAAATTTACCCAATACTTTATTTCATGAAAGTAAAGTACAATACAAAAAGAAAAAAAAAATCACTCCACATTCCATAAACTAAATACTAATTACTGTTTTAAATATTTATAATCCACTTAATATTATAAAATTTACAAAAGAAAAAAATGTGAAAAAAAATTATCGAGTGCTTCATTTCTTAAAAGTAAAGTACCATACAAAAAAAATAAAAATAAGTAACTCCAAAGTCTACAATCTAAATACTCATTACTATCTTAAATAACTATAATCCACTTAATAATATAAAATTTACAAAAAATTAAAAAAAAGTAATTTTTTTTACATAGTACTTTATTTCTAAAAAGTAATGTACCACATAAAAAGAAAAAAAATGAAGAGAAATCATTTCATAGTCCACACTCTAAATACTAATGACTATCTTAAATATTTATAATCTAGTTAATAATATAAAATTCGCAAAAGAAAAAAAAAATACCCAGTACTTTATTTCTAAAAAGTAAAGTACCATAAAAGAAGAAAAAGAAAAAAAAATGATAAAGATAAATCACTCTACATTCAACACTCTAAATACTAATTAGTATCTTGAATATTTATAATCCACTTAATAATGAAAAATTTACAAAAGATTAAAAAAAAAAAAAGTGATTTTTTTTTTTTTACATAGAACTTGATTTTTGAAAAGTAAAGTACCTTACAATAAAAAAAAAAAAGATAAAGTAAAGATAAATCACTTCGCTGTCCATACTCTGAATACCAATTATTATCTTAAATATTTATAATCAACTTAATAATACAAAATTTACAAAAGATTAAAAAAAAAAAAAAAAAAAAAAGTGATTTTTTTTTTTTACAAAGTACTTGATTTTTGAAAAGTAAAGTACCATATAAAAAGAGAAAAGAAAAAGTAAAAATAAATTATTTCTCAGTCCACACTCTAAATACTAATTATTATCTTAAATATTTATAATCCACTTAATAATATAAAATTCACAAAAAAAAAGTGAAAAAAATTTATCGAGTACTTGATTTCTTAAAAGCAAAGTACCATGCAAGAAGAAAAAGGAAAAGAAAAGGATAACGATAAATCACTCCACCTTCTACACTCTAAATACTAATTACTATTTTTAATATTTCTAATTGACTTAATAATACAAAATTTACAAAAGATTAAAAAAAAAAGAGTGATTTTCTTTTACATAGTACTTGATTTCTGAAAAATAAAGTATCGTACAAAAAGAAAAAGAAAAAGAAAAAGAAAAGATAAATCACTTCGCTATCCACATTCTAAATACTAATTACTATCTTAAATATTTATAATCTACTTAATAATATAAAATTCAATAAAGAAAAAAAAAGTGAAAAAAAAAATACCAATACTTGATTTCTAAAATGTAAAGTATCATATGAAAAGAAAAAAAAGGATAAACATAAGTCACTCCACATTCTACCCTCTAAATACTAATTACTATCTTAAATATTTGTAATCCACTTAATAATACAAAATTTATAAAAGATAAAAGAAAAAGTGAATTTTTTTTATGTAGTACATGATTTCTGAAAAGTAAAGTACTGTACAAAAAAAATAAATAACTAAAAAGAAAAAGAAAAAGAAAAAGAAAAGATAAATCACTTCATTATCTATACTCTAAATACTAATTACTAAATTAAATGTTTATAACCCACTAAATAATATAAATTGAAAAAAGAAAAAAAAAAGTGAAAAAAAATTTTAGCCAATACTTGATTTTGTGAAAGTAAAGTACTATACAAGAAGAAAAAGAAAAGAAAAAAGATAAATCACTCCACATTTTATAAACTAAATACTAATTACTATTTCAAATATTTATATTTCATTTAATATTATAAAATTTACAAAAACAAGTATGAAAAAAAATTACTTGGTACTTGATTTCTTAAAAATAAAATACCATACAAAAACAAAAGGACAAAAAAAAGATAAAGATAATTCACTCCACAGTCCACAATATAATTACTAATTATTTACCAGTGCATGATTTAAAATAATATACCCAGTGCATGATTTCTTGAAAAGTAAAGCATTATACAAAAAGAAAAAGATTAAAAAAAAAAAATCACTCCATAGTCCATAAACTAAATACTAATTACTATCTTAAATATTTATAATCCACTTAATAATACAAAATTTACAAAAGATTAAAAAAAAGTGAAATTTTTTTCTTACATAGTACTTGATTTCTAAAAACTAAAGTACCGTATAAAAAGAAAAAGAGAAAGAAATGATAAATCGCTTCACAGTCCACAAACTAAATACTAAT
This sequence comes from Castanea sativa, assembly GCF_040712315.1. Classification (NCBI taxonomy): domain Eukaryota; kingdom Viridiplantae; phylum Streptophyta; class Magnoliopsida; order Fagales; family Fagaceae; genus Castanea; species Castanea sativa. The sequence continues at coordinate 54,311,793 of NC_134020.1, forward strand.
TCCTATATTTAATATTTCTAATCCACTTAACAATACAAAATTTACGAAAGATTAAAAAAAATGATTTTTTTTTTTTACAAAGTACTTGATTTCGGAAAAGTAAAGTATAGTACAAAATGAAAAAGAAAAAGTAAAGATAAATTATTTCGCAGTGCACACTCTAAATACTAATGACTATCTTAAATATTTATAATCCACTTAATAATATAAAATTCGCAAAGGAAAAAAAAGTAAAAAAAAAAAAATTTACCCAGTACTTGATTTCTAAAAAGTAAAGTATCATAAAAGAAGAAGAAAAAAAAAAAGGATAAAAATAAATCACTCCACATTCCACACTCTAAATACTGATTAGTATCTTAAATATTTATAATCCACTTAATAATGCAAAATTTGCAAAAGATAAAAGATAAAAAAAAAAAAAAAAAAAAGTGAATTTTTTTTTGCATAGTACTTGATTTTTAAAAATTAAAGTACCATACAAAAAGAAAAAAGATAAAGTAAAGATAAATCACAGTCCATACTCTGAATACTAATTATTATCTTAAATATTTATAATTCACTTAATAATACAAAATTTACAAAAGATAAAAAAAAAAGTGATAAGCAGACAATATTAAGGCGATGCTTGCTGTATTAGCTGCGACTATAGTTGCCTAAATATACTTCCCCTGATAACAAAAGAATGTAAAAACTGTTACCAAATCGTTATACCAGTATACTAGAGTGGCGCCTGTGCCTTCTTGAAGATGAGATTAATAAATGTATTGCACCAAAAATGTCCTGAACTTTTGTATTGGTCCGTCCCAATAACTTATATAAAGAAAAGAAAGATATGGTTGCGCCCCAATTATAAGATCAATTCGAATTTGATTTAAATTTATTTAATAAAATGGTAGGTGAATTTTATTAATTTAATTTAATTTAATTTAATTTTGTCCTAAGTAATTACAGCTCCAATTTTGAGAAATGGTCAAGTAATCTATACCTGACCTCTCCACTAATCCATGCAGGCATTCATGCATTGCCAATTTACAAAGAATCCATTATTAATTGTACACAACTTATCATTAAATATAATTTGACCATGATCTCTATAAATACTCAGCAATAATTTTCGTTTAAGCAGCAATATCTGTATTTTACTAGTACTAGGAATCTATACATATTTAATTATGGGAGGCAAAAGTGGTGGTGGTGGCAAAAGTTGTGTGCCTAAGTCTTCAAAGGTGAAATAACCTTTGCCTGACCTCTGCACTATGCTATTTTCTTTTCTTTTCTTTTTTCTTTTCTTTTATATTTTCCCTTAATCATTATAATTGCCCTGCATTTTTTTTCTTCGATTAAAAGCATCATCATCAAATATTTTAACTAATGAAACTGAAAATATAGTGGCCTTAGTGCTGAACAGTTGGAGTAGATTTTCTGTATTAAAGTAGTGTTTTGTTATATGAATTAATTAATTTAATACATTCATAAAAACCTATCTAGTGGTAGATCAGAATTGAAGAATGTTGCTTTTTGATATTCAAAACCTTAAATGAAATAATTTAATTATCTATTTTTCCTTCTAAAGTTTGCTCAAGCTTATTAATTTTCTCTAACTGTTTTTCAATAACCTAGTAGAAGATAAGAAGAATGCTGCAGAGAAGAAGAAGAGAGGAAGAAGAGAAAAAGAAAGTAGAAGAAGAAAAGAAGAGAGTGGAAGAGAATAGAGTTGCACAAGAAAAGAAGGAAAATGAAAAGGCTTGCTTGGTGGAAATTGAGAGGTCAAAGAGAGAAGCTTTGAAATTGCAAGCTGAGGAGGCAAAACAGAAGGAAGATGAAGCAAAGCAGCGACAAGAAGAGGAAGTGCATATTAATGATGTAGCCCTGCATGAGTTGAATCAACTTGCAACACCACCCATTTTAGCTGAGGATGTCATATCACAGGTAACAATGGAAATCTTGTCTTTTAATTTTCTTTTAGTATAGACATGTTTTCTCATTTTGTCCGGTCCAATGCTTTGGAACACTAGATCAACAAGTGTGTCAAAATTGATGTCTTTCCTTCACAGATTGCTAATGACAGGGTTGAGCTTTTTGCTGTTGCGGATGTTGCTCATGATGCCACCCAGTCTAATAATGATGATGCAGCTCCTGCTCCTACCGTAATAGATGTTGTAGCCTGCCTTCAAAGTCTCATAAATGCCCAACTCGCCAATGTTGAGACCCTGCGCACAATTGCTGAGGGTCAAAGAGCACTTGCTAACACACTGAATGCTGTCCTGGATAAAGTTTCTGAACTGTAGAGCCGGTTTCTTCCTCTTGCTAATGCTTTGTGATTACCCTTTGTCATTCATGGCATAAAGGGAAATGAGTAGTACATGTGTTAGGAGGAGTTGAGAGAGATATTTTGATAATTGTTATTGTAACTAGGGGAAATTTTGTTTAAGGTGCTTTTGGGTTTTGTGTTTGTATTTTTGTTGGATATCAAATTATCAATCATTGTGCAAGTCATTTTTAGTATTTAATTGGTATCTAATTGATGTTTTACATTGTCGTGCTTATTTGGTTTTATATATTTGCTTAGTGATCTAAGCTTATTATGAACTACTTAAGCTGAAACTTAAGTTTCATGTTATTGTTTTCCATATGATGCGTATAACAAGTTTGTTCATACTTTCAGTGGTTTCTCAAGTTGGTTATATATACTTTCATAAGTCTGTTGTGATTGTTGAAGTCAAACCCTTTTTGTTATCTTTAATTTTATTAGTTGGTTATGTTACTGAAACGTCAAAAGGAGATGGTTAGGTTTGGTGCTGACAAATCCAGTGGTCACTTATTGTTTGAGTTGTAATCATCTAATATTGAAGTACAAGGGAAGGAAGTCACTAGGCTGACTCTTGATCGATCTAGACAAGCTTCTTGATCTAGTCTTGATTGAGGCTTGCTTGGTTGAGACACTAGAAACGTGATTCAAAATTAGATCCATTGATTAATTTAGTTGTTGAGTTAGAAATCATGACTTACATGCTAAACTAAAGAGACAATTGAAAGTGTGTTTAATTCCTTGACATCAAAGATAATCCATATAACCTCTATTCACCACAAATAAGGAGTCCAAAAAAGTAAATCTGAAGATAGGATGTTCAAGTTTGTGATTATGGATTGAATTCACAGATTCATTCCTATATCTTTGCAATGAAGAAGAAATCAAGGTTGTCCTTGAAGTCACCGATGTGATTCATTAAAGTATTTCAGTTTTTAGGAGTTCAAGTAACTAAGAGAAAAATTTGTAGTCACATTTGTAAGTATCCGCGAGGTATGACTAGTCATTATTGTATATCTCAATTGTAAATTTTAATTGTAAATAGTGAAATTCTTCTTTTGTTTATGATTAACCTCTATAGTAGTTTTTCTTGTGAATGTGTAAGTTTCATAGGAATTCCATTTTGACACCAATCAACTGTAATATTTAGTTTACTATGCTAAATTAATTAATTACACAAAATCAATCAAAAGGTCTAAAATGAATTATTAACTTTAGATAATTCTAATGGCGGTTCGAAAATTTTTCTTGCAAATATGATGGTTTTTATTTGTAATTTTTTTTAAACTGATTAAAAATATTACTAAAAATAAATACCCCACCTTTTTTATTCAGAGTTTGAACCGAGTCCTCCGCATTCTCCCATGTACTTAATACATAGAGAGGTATACTATCCGACTCAACAATCCATCTTACCGATTTCACATGAGCGGACATCAGAAATATGTGCCATATTAATATACCAACTACTTGCATATGTTCTGGATAACAGTACATGAAAATTGAGGGAAAAAATGGTGGTTGTTCTCTGTAAAATTTTCATCAACCAACTATCCACCTACTCAAATTCCGATAGAAAGTTAATGAAGATTGGAATGATCTTTTGACAATCTTCCGAAACAATATGTATTTAATTATTGTGTATTTTGAGGTTTTCTTTTTCTTTTTCTTTCTTGTATTATCTCTACTAGCTAGTTTTACATCAAGGCCATATCCATGAAATTTTCGTATTTGCATATTGTCTGTATAAACTTGGTCATGGTGGCAGTTTCATAATTATGGACTTAATTTGTATTGTTTAGCTCCTTTATGTCCTCCATCTATAAACTCTTATCATGTCCTTGCATGTATTAGTGAATATGGTGTAGTATTTATACTAAGGTGTGTGTATGGACATTCTATAACTACTGTACTTTATTCTTATTGTTTTTATTTGTTGACCAAGTTTGACCATTGGCCTGATTTTTAATATATTGTAGAATTAGTACCTTCTTTGAGACCTTGTTAGTAATTTATTCTTTTGTCTTTTAGATTTTCTGATTTTGCTATACTATTGAATATAAATTTTTGTCCCCCCAAAAAAAACCTATTGTATATATATATAAATAATTGGTTTGCATCTCAACTATATCATTGAACTTTGGCCATCATAGCACACGGTACCTAACGCCGGTGATCATGATCTACACCACATGCAAGACCTTATTAGTTGATTCATCATATCAAGTAAATATGCCATTTAATTTGAATCAAATCGAATAAGGCTTTTCAATTTGTAAAAATTGTCAAAAGAAAATAAAACATGCAATTTAAATAAAACACTTGTGGAATTCATATTATGTGAACTGAAAAGATATCACACAAAAAAACTATGTCTCACACATATTATATGCCAAAGTTGTAAAAATAGAGTTCCCCATAACAAAAACAGATCGTTTTGTCTACTTGAAGAGATAGATACATGAGTACATAGCACCAAAGGCAAAAATGTAGACCATTCGGAGTACAAAGAATACCACGAGTCCTGATCCTGAATGCCCGAGGCCTGACCAGAACTTTTGTTTCCCAATAACTTAAAAGAAAATATTGAATAAGTTTGGAACAAAGGAAGATGGAAGGATAGGAGAGGGGAGGTCTTAATCTTTTGGCGTATGTAATTAAAGGTCCAATTTTGAGAAAAGGAATTGCTCTTATTAGGTGCACTCCAATAAATTCAATTCCAATTTTATTTTAATATTTTGGCCTAAGTAATAAGTAATTACAGCTCCAATTTTAAGAAAAGTTCAAGTAATCTATGAGTGACCTCTACACTAATCCATGCAAGCATTCATGCATTGTCAATTTTCCGAGAATCCATTATTAATTGTACACCAAAGTGACCATTAAATTACTTGACCATAACTCCCTATAAATACTCAGCCGTATCTTCCTTTAATCCACACATAAGTTAGTAATACATATATATACATACTAAGCAGCTACACATATTCAAAATGGACGGCAAAGGTGCTGGTGGTGGTGGAGGTGCCAAAGGAGGAGGAAGCGATGGGGGCAAAGTTGGTGGTGTTGGTGTCCAAAGTGGTGGTGATAACTCTTCAAAGGGCAGTGGCAGCGATGCTGGAAAGATGGTTGCTCCTGGGACTGGTGGAGCGTCACAAATTTCAAGGGACTCCTTTGAAAGTAACCCCAAGGGATATTTCTCAGCCCTTCATGCTAATGAAAAGGCTAGTGAGAAGGGAAATAAATAGATTCTACCATTTTATGTTTCAATGTCTCTAAGTGTGTATTGAGAAGGACAAGCTTGTTGCTTTATGGGTTATTATGTGATGGAATAAAATAAAGTATTAATCTATTTGCTTTTGTGTCCTATATGTTATACAGTCTCCCTTCAATCATGATAATTGCTCTGCCTTTTTCTTTAATCAAATAGTATATATCATAATCAAATGGCTCAATTACACTGAAAATTTCATGGTATTGGACCTTTTTATATCATGTAGCATGGCACTCAAAGAGAGAGTGAACAACTGGACTAGATCAATGTATTGAAATCCAAAATTTCAATTAGTACTTTACACATCATAAACACTATGGTTAGTTCTCTAGCCTGCATGGTAGTTATATAAGGTAAACCATTTGAGGTTATTGTCATGTGCTTCACATATACATGGCATGCTAAGTTTTAAAAATGTAAATTTCCAAGTATTGTTGTGTTTGTATATGCTAGTAGAGAGACAAAGTGACTACCCAGCAATGGTTCATCATATTTGCAGTGGCACCCAATTAGTCTCCACACTCCACATCATTCTTAAATGAACTGTGAGATAAAAAAGACAGATTCCAAGAGAATCAGAATCCCACTAAGAAAAACAAGCCCAGAGATTAAATTTAGCTCAAGTACACCGGTGACTAAATCCACAAGAAATTGCACCCAGGTTCTACAATCCTTGAATTTAATCTAAAAGCACAAAGGTTTATTTCGATTAGACCAATATAATATGACTTTATTATTCACGGATAGAACCAACTATAACATCCATTATCGATATATCTTTTATCCTTTCAAAAATTTGATTGCACTTAATCACACTCACAAATCAAAACCAGATCAAATTCCACTTTCAATGCAATGGTTTTCTATTGTGTTGAGGATCTAATTTCCACTTTCATTTCAACATTCTTCAACTATTTTTGTTGAATCCTTTTTGAAACAGTTACATACATGAATTGCCAAACATAACTTCCTTTTAATCACTCCACCATCAAATTTTGAGCTTTTATACTACTTTGCGTTGCTATATAAATAAATCGAGGAAAAATAAATAAATAGCAGGAACTTGAAAATAAAAGTGTGGTTAATTTATCCTACTTCATATCTACTAGCGTGGCAGGAATTTCTGCTTGGGGACCAAGATATGATATTAGTAGATCGATCAATCAAGATAAACTCAAAACACATGTATATATACACATATATGTAAAAATAAATTATTTTTTTCATAATAGTAGAGTAATTAAATTATAATTCATAATTAAATATATTTATATATAAATAAAATTAAAAGAGAGTTTATCATCTTTCTAAATTCTAACTAATTTATAAATGTAACATAAGGTATAATATTTGTGTAATATTTTTTTGATAAATCATAACATTTATGTACATAAAGAAAATAACAACAAATTGGTTTTTTTTTTTTTTTTTTTTTTGAGAAGAAGCAGAAAATAACAACTTTGACAAATAGAACAAATATTAAAAAGGCAGCTTAAATAAACTTTATTTTTAAATTAGAGGCTACCTAGAATACCACTGGATTAGTTTATTTATTTTTAAAATCTTATTAATTTATATTTTTATGTAAAAAATTTTAAAAGAACACTTTTTTAGAATACATGTACTTTTGTTCACTTGCAGCAAAATTTTAATTAATGCACTAAAGTTTTTTTTTTTTGGTAAAATGTTTTTCTTTTTAGGAGGGTCATTGAATAAACTCAAATTTTTTAGAGGGGCCAAGTCAGTTTTTAATACCCAAAATTTAAAAACTTTATAAAACAAAATAATTTTTAAAAAATAGCTAATATATGATAGAGTAAAAAAATTTCAATGAAAACAACACATTAGGTTCTACTGTGAACAATATAAATTACCAAACTCTTAGAAACCACACTCACAAATCAAACCCAATTCACCATCTAACCAGATAATTAAAATCTTATTATGCCAAACTCACCCGTACACGCATCTTTTAGGATTTGAATACTATCCTACTATACATGTGTCTTAACGTAAATATCTTTTATCTTAAAAAATTTACCACACTACTCTCTTGTGTTGGAGTATTACTTTGGCTAAAGTCCTATTTTGGTTCAAAGTCACCAAACCTTTAAATATAGTGCAGCTAATTTTAATGTACTCCCTTCTTATTGATACTACATTATCACATCTATGTAGAGACTGCCACAATTTCTTACTTCTCTATTTTTTTTTTTCAATTTGGAATTTTGGAGTTTCCTAGCACACCAAAAATGTATTGGATATGGGTGCATAATAATTTATCTAATAGCTAATTTAGATTTTTTTTTTTTTTTTAAAGCATGTCTCATGTCTCATGAATTTACCATGCATGATAGTCGATCGGCAAACATAAAAAATGAATATACTTACTCAACAATTTAATCATTTGTGTTAAAATAATAGTTAAATAAGTATATGTATTTCCATTTATTAATTAATAACTTATGTTTTTTTGGACAATTGCTAATTTATGAAAAGGCATTCAGATATTCAATGAAGTCAAACCTCATATCAAATTTTCAATGAACAAGTTAAGAGAGAAACAAGACAAATGCAAAGGGAACCGATGAGAAACACAAGCCCAATTGCACCAGTGCCTAAAGCAAAGAGCTCAATGGATTGTGATAGCATGGCATCACGCTTGTGTTTATGATCATAACCAGACTGATAGCACCACTCACTTTTGAGTGTATAGCATGCATTAAACCTCTCCTTCCTCTTCACTTCTTCTATTCTCTGTCTTAGAACGTTCAAGTTGGCATCCACAATATTTGCTGGCTTTTCTGTCGACAAATTAAGAACAGAAAATGGAAAGAAATTAACAAAGTTGCTAACCATAGAATAGTTGAAAGATTTGTATAGATGACGAATCGATATACAAAACCTAGCTAGCTAGTTCCTTTGAAACTAATTGAATCCCATATTCAAAGCACATATATAAAAAAAATCCCTTTCTTTTAGGAAAGTATAATAGATCTGATAGTTTTCTTCTGTATGTAGGGGCAGTCATTCTTGCATATTGAAGTTCACATTATAACAAGAAGAATACCTTTGTCCTTGAAGCTTTGGGATCTCACTTGGGGGTAGTGGAATAACTTATGCCTGCGAACAGGGGGGCTTAAGCTGCAGAAAGATGATAAAGAGGAAGCCATAGCATGTGACTTAGTTTAGGGATGATTCTGAGTCTTTGTATTAATACTGTCTCTCAAATATGCTACATCTCTGCATTTATGTAAGAATAATGTTATGGACACAACTTCTTTCACAACTGCTAACCTGATTTGTGCAATTAAAGTAACATTATTTTCACTTAGGTACATTATTGACATTATTTTTGTTACAAATCAATCAAAAAAAATTTTGTTGTAAAAAATATTGTGTCCTTAGACTTATTGCTTATATAATTACCAATAGTGAGCTGGTATTTTGGGGGGTACTATTATTAATTATATTGCCATAAATGTATCTATGTATGTCATGAACAATATTTCTTTCTCTCCCAAAAGAGAAGGTCTACTCTAAAGTCTAAATTATGGGAGCAGTTATAGTATGTGTTTTTAAAAAAATAAAATTTTATAACGAACAGATCCTATACCTTAGTTCCCGATTAATTATCAATGTCAACTACTTAACTAATATATCAAATGGGATTTTTTTTTTTTAAATAATTACAACAATGAGAATGAGGGATTTTAAACTGTGATTTTTCATATAATTAAAAGAGAAAAATAATGTCACTAAGCTATAAACGCTCTTGGCTAGTCAATCTAGAATTTAACTTTATAGATTAGTAGAAAGTTACTAATCCTAAACAATCAGATATTTGCAAAATGCATCCGAAACTACAAAATTTTGTAATCATTAATCATTATCCTAGTTCAACAGTATCCTGCTCATCACTAATATCTGTTCATTCAGATTATTGCAAATTAAAATTTAATTCAAGTGTTGACTCCAAAATGTTGCCATTAAGAGTGCATATTACAAATGCTCATAAAGTTCAAAGTAAATAGCTGCAGGTAATAGCAGTATTAAAACTCTCTCTCTATCTCTCTCTCCAAAAAAATCGTAAATTTTCTTTCATTTTCCTAATGTATGTATAAAATTTTTAATTACTTTTTATTTGTGTTTAAAAATTGACACATTTGTTTGTAAATAAACCTATAAAATAAAATTTATAATATTTCTAACATCATATTTTTACATTACCAATCAAATTTCCAAATATTTGACTTATTAATTAACCAATAAACAAACCACACACCACATGCGATAAGCTATATAACCTTGGTATTTAGTAGGGAAAAGCGAAAGGAAAAAAGAGTTAGCCTTTCTAAAATACCTGCATCTCAAAAATAGGTCAACAAGTGCTAAGGCAAATGAGATGCACAGCAAAAGAAAATTAGGAAGGAGTTCAGAACCCAAGCATTATTTTATTGGAGTTAACGAATCGGATTGGCAGTGAACTAAAATCGAAAAAGAGGGAACCGAAAATGCCTTTAGGCTATATGAATCACTTTGAACATTACTTTGTTTGTCTTTCTTGTTGAGAACCAAGAGTAAGTAAAGGACCCAAAAATGGATTTTTTTTTTCTTTATAAACTTTTTTATAGGTACATATTTCTATTTAAGGGGATAAAATTTCATGCCAAGCACACTATCCTATGCCTCGATTGCCAAAAAAGGGTTCTCAAAACCTGAATTGAGCAACCAATGAATAAAACCTTGCCTTAGTTTAATACAATACAGTACACATTTATTCCATTCAAAGACGCAAAATGTGAGTTTCAATTAACTCAATTGGTAAAGTCTCTAATGGTTGTATAAGAAATCAGGGGAACTGAGATCTAGAGTTTAATCCCCGCCTACACCAAAAACTGATTAGTGTATTAATCTGATGATAAGAAGTTATCATCAGGAATGGACGTCATAAATTAAAACTCTAAAAAAAAAATTGCAAGATATTTCTCACTATAAATTTTATATTATTTACATATATAATAATAAAAATCTACAAACGAAGGTGATTAAATATAGGTTAACAACAATCTTATTTTATTTTCTAGTCCAAATGATGCATATAAATAGTAAACACGTATGAAGAATATGCCCATCAAAAGATATAATTTAGAGTATAGAAAGAAAATAAAACCAACAATTACGTAAAGAATCACTAAACTGTCTAAACATGGTATTATCTTATGTCCTAGCGATTTTTTTATTATTTATCACAAACATTCATAAGTTCATATATTATTTTCACTTCTATCATGTATTTTTCTTTTTTCTTTTTCATACTACCATTATAAGACTTGTTGCGAAGTGATGAGCTGAAAAAAAAAATAATAATCACTAAAAATTTATTTATTATAACATTGATATAACATCATATTTATTACCACATTAATTTGTAAATCTTTTATGAGTCATGTTAATGAATGACCTTAGAGAAATTGTGTTAATAATCCATTTTAGGAAAGTTTTAACACTACTTTTATGAAAAATTAAAAAAAAATGTTAAAATATTAATGGAAAATGCTAACGGATACCCTTAGGGCACCGGTTAACAATCCATTTAAATAAAGTTTTATGAGATAAAAAATAATTAATATTTTAATAGTTTTTTTATTTTCTATAAAAGTGGTGTCAAAACTTTCTTAAAATGGATTATTAACTATTACCCTATGGGCACTCGTTAGCATGACCAAATATTAATTTTTTTTTCTTTTTCTATAAAAACTTTCTTAAAATAATTTATTAATAATTATCCTAAGCATCGTTAACATTTATATTTTTAAAATAAATTGACAAAAAAACGTTTAATATTTTTCATGGAAATACTAGTCTTCTGTTTAAGTAGGTCTTTCATTCTGTGGGCCAACCCACAACAAGAAAAAGGCACCCCACTCTCACTAGTCACTACTAAGCGAATTTAATATAAAATGATGACATGACTATAAAATTAGGTGGAGTATTATCATTATGAAGAATTTTTTATTACAGTGGAAAATATAGAAGGGATAAATGGCAACTGGCAAGTGCAAAAGATTTCACGTAGCCAATTGTTGCATAAAAGGTTGCACCTAATTATGGGTCTTAGTTAAAATATTTGTCCAAAATCTATAATTTGACCACGTAGCCCTTTAACAAAGAATCGCTGTCATCTTGGAAAATGGACTGCCTGTTGGTGGTTTGTGTTTTGGTTGTTGGTGTGTTAGTACATTTGATACTCTCTCTATAAATTATTGAAAATTAATATAATTAACATAATCAACTGTTGGTACGTGTCACCATCTTGATTAGAAAATTGACCTGGTGTGGCAAATTGATATACTCCTAATAAAATCTATAGGTTCAAGTATTATTATGGTTTTTTTTTTTAAAAACAAGGTTCACATACCATTGTTCTCATTTGAAATAGGTATACACATTTGAAATTGGTCTATACACGCTTCTCAAAAAAATATAATAAAATAATAAAAAAAAATGCTAACGAATATTCTTAGGACATTGGTTAACAAGGAAAATTCTTAAGTAGTCCCGGAATATAGTGAAATGGTGCTCCCTCTTCTCACATTCATTGTGGACCCCACTATGAATTTAATGAGCAGACTCTATCATGAATGTGAGAGGAGTGAGCACCATTCTCCGTACTCCGGGAGTACTTAAGAATTACTCGGTTAACAATTTATTTAAAGAAAGTTTTTATTGAAAAAAAAAAAATTAATGTTTTGACAACTTTTTTTCATTTCCTATAAAAGTGATGTCAAAACTTTTCTAAAATAAATTGTTAACTGATACCTTAAGGGTACTCGTTAACTTGACCCTAAAATAAAAGGAAATAGGTTTGTATACTGACAGTCACATCAAATATTAAATCAAAAAAAATAAAATTTGAGCATAGAATGAGCCCTCTCAAATAAAATGGAGAAGATTGTGTTTCTTCAATAGGATATATTTTGATTGAGCACATATGACAAGTTTTTAAAATTCTATCCTTTTTTTTTTTTTAATATACAAGATAGAATTTCTACTCTAGCCTAATCTAAATGTATATGTATGTGAAGCTTCCTCTTGAAAATTTGAACCCCAACCCTTACCCTTCACACCCCACAAACACTTATTCTTGTGGAGTGACCACCACACCAAAAGTGCACGGTGGTCTATTTTGAAATGACTTAAATTTTATTTTATCACATCATCAATAATTTTAATTGATACTTAAATGGTGAGAGTCATGTTTGTTTAAATGTCAAAACTTTGATTTTATTTTATTTTTCCTCTATTGTTACAATAAAAAAAGTACAAAATCATTGATTTATCTTCAAATGATAAATAATCTCTTCTCATCCTTCAAGAACACTTAGAGATTCCAAGTTTCATCTACCATACTATCGGTTCATGAAATTTTCAAGATGTCTCATGGACAAAGAATAGAATAGTCCAAAAAGTAGGACGTCACTTCCTTATATATTAAAAAATAAATTTAAAAATCTCTCACCCCACTTTGATTATTGATCTAGTCTATCTTTATTCCTAACTGCTTCCCCTTGATTTTAAGGGTATTATGTTATTTCTTCCAAATCACAACCAAACTTTTAAAGAAGTAGATACAGTAATATCACATATCACAAAATGATATGATTCCCACCAAAAACCCATGGTGTCAATGTAATTACATCTTCCTGATTATAATTAATCGAAAAAGTTCTAAGAAACAAAGATTAGAAAGCGATTGAAGTAGACATGCCTTTATGACAATGAAAAAAGTGAAATTGGGGCTAATGAACAAGTGTACCACCTAGCTACTTTTAAGTTACATTTTGATGATGCAGTTAGGCAGATAACATCAGTGGATTTAGAATACTGAATGATTTTCAATTCAGCTAAATACCTGTATATGTACCGATAATATCCATTTGGTGATCAAGAAGATAGATAGAATCATAGAGGATAGAAAAGATTAAATATAAATGAATATATTTGCAATCTTGCTTCTGGTTCTGGTATAGATTCCAATGATCATCTAGATATTTGAGAAAGTCTTCAGATTGTAGCTCCACTATGGCTTAGTTTTAATGGTCGAAGGAATCAACATTCTAAAAAAAGAGTATTCATGTAATGCCTTTTAAAAAGAATGGAATAAGCTTTTACTAGTGTAATCATCATATTGGATGAAGAAACCAAGTGCTCTCTACCTTTTAAGAATTATTCAAGATAGTGGTTAGGGATGCGATAGAAAATAACCAGTACATGTTTGCGCAGCACTTCCATAAATTCAATTTTTTTTTCAAAGTGAAGTTATAATTAATTAAAAGCACTAAAACTAAAAGTATAGATCCATTTGGGCTCAAAATTAGGTTCCAAACTTCTTGTGAAGCTGATACCAAATTTAATTTTTTTTTCAAAGTGAAGTTATAATTAATTAAAAGCACTAAAACTATAAGTATAGATCCATTTGGGCTCAAAATTAGGTTCCAAACTTCTTGTGAAGCTGATACCAAATTTAATTTTTATTTTTGGAGAATATGCAGCAAACACAAGTACACACTTACAAGAATAGATTTTATCAGATATTGTAAGCAGTCTCCTATAAGTAACCATCTTGCTCACCAATTAAAGAAATCCTCCCAAGGGATACAAAGTAGAAGATATGAACGCTCATCACTCTAAGGAATGCACCTAAGAGATACAAAACAAGAAACTCGCCACCTATCGGAATCTACCAAATGAGAAAAGATAAACAAGGGGAAATCCAAAATCCTTCTTAAAAAATCACTCTCAATTCTCTCTATATTTTAGATCCATAAATGAAGTAGGACTTGAATACAACCAACTTCGAACAACCCTCCAAGCATGAGTAATAACAACTTACATTTACAATACCAAAACATTTAACCAAAAAAAATAATTGAACTAATATAACTAACATGACCCTCTAATTGAGAATAGAAAAAACGCATTTTGGAAAGCAAATACACACAATTAAAGTAAGAGGATTCAAATTTCGTTGTTTCTCAAATGCATTCTGCCAGCAGAAACAATCTGCCGCAAAATTAGCTTTAATTCCTAAAAATAAAATAAAAATAAAACCTCAAAATTGCACTCCATTTGATGTATTGAAACTAAAATTAATTTTGAAAATGACCCAAAAATGCTTACTCCAACTTCTTTGAAATTTGCACAAACTTACTTAGAAAAAAGAAAAAAAAGAAAAAGAAAGAGTAACCAATATAATTGGTCTTACTAGGACAAATAACCTAGCCTTTACTTGGATTAGGTTATGGTTAGGCTGGATTTTTCTATGAATACTATCTAAAGTACCATATTGTGTGGTGAATATCACTTTAATTTGCCCTCTTCTTTCAAAGAGCATAAGATGTTTTATTATTTTCTACAAAAGGATTTGAAATTGTAGGAGAAAAACTTCAAGTTTCAACCAATTCTAGCACAAATTCTGTTTATTCATCAACTTCTAGTTAGTTTGGTTAAAGGGCAGGACATTACTAACAATGTTATTTCAAATCTCGTCTTTGATTGTAGAGGTTTCTTGTGAGCTTTCCAAGCAAGCCAAATGGAGTTAAGAAGGGTAACAAACCATAGAACATGATTTAGACTTTTTTTGAATTTTTAAAATAATCGAATTTGAAAGTCCTTTGTATGCGATTTGTCTGAATTATGCGGTAATCAGAAGCTGCTTGCACAATGAGAAATGCAAGTCATAATAATTTCCTTGTGAATTATGATTTTCTAGAGTTCTTAGGATACCTCCTAAGTTGAATAGTTAAAATTCTATCCATCCATTTCAAAATGAGTGAATTAGCTTTTACTTATCATCACCATTTGATTAGACATTGATTATCACCATTTTAATATCTATTTAAATTATTGAAGATGTGACTCGCTTCAAAAAATAAATTATAGTCACTTCAAAAAAAATTTATTTGATAAGCAAGAACTTTTATTGGAACACACTACTAAACTCAGTTATAGAGTTCCAAACCCAAAGATTTATCTAAGTCTATGCACAAACTCAATTACAGATACAAAGAGAAACACAGCTAAAACTACAATTCAATCAACTCTAGAATATATAACAGACACAGGAATACCCCTAATATCAGCATAAATTTCTATTCAGTACAGAATCAATGAACCTTTCTTTAGCAGCTAGTCGTGCTTTTATCTCATTTGATGGACTGGACTTCTCCAGACTTGACCACTCACTTCAAAATTGATGGATATGATTATAGAAATTCCATAGTGAATTACCCTAAGCACTCTAAAGAATCATAATCCTTGTTCTTAATTGTACAAAAGCCTAAAAATTGAGGAAAGGTATCATTCTGTTTCCTATGTCCTAAACCAATATATCGGTCATGATATCAAGTATCAACCTTCAAGACTCTAAAAACATCTAGAGAGATTTCCTTTCTCTTTTCAGCTCACCTACCGCTATCATTTTGTTTAGATGAAGTTATACTCATCACCGTCTTGTCCTAAGGCTGAAGCCTGCAAATAATATGATAATATATATTAATATTGCTTTTCCTAAAATAAACTTATTAGTAGTATTACCATTTACCAAATACATGATGAGGAAATAGAGACCCCAAAAAAGAGAAGAGTTTACTAGTATACAAAATATTTTCAGATAATTCTGATTTTAAACACCACAAAGTTGTTGCAGAACTAATAATGAACAACACAATAATCACACAAGCGTTCACAATACTTTTTTTTTTTTTCTCTTTCCTGATAGGTAAACGTTCATGATACTCAACCATTGAGGTACTACTTTGACAGAAAAATGAAGACATCTCTTTTCCTCATTTGTCTTCTTAATGTTGTTTCTAACTTCACATTTTATAAGTGGTTTTAATTTTTCAATACATGTAAATTTGCAATCTTTATTTCATGAGTTGTACTTCTTCATCACCTTTCACTCTTAATCATCCATAATCCACAGCTTCAACAAGTAATGAAAATAAAAAAAAACAATTTAAAAATGTTTTTTGGTCCTATTTTGTTTTTTCGTCTAATTAGACATCCTCACTCAGAACTAACAACAAACACCTCACCTACACTATAAAAAAACAAACAAACCCATTTTTTTCAAAATCCCCAAACTCCAAAATCAGCCAGAATCAATAAAAAAGGAACCTTGAAGGTACCATTCATTCGAAATCGTCACGCAGCTCAAGCTACCAGAGAGTCGTCCCAGGAATGCAATGCATAGCTCTGTTTCTGACCTGTGTGTAGTATAATAAAGCATAAAGTGCTTGAGATGGTTCGGGCTTCGTTAATGTTAATGTGGATCAATGACAAGAATTGAGTGGGCTGGGTTTGAATAGCAAAGAATTTATGAAACTGGGTTGCTTCAGATTAAAGTTTTGAGTGAAACGGACATTCAACCCAACCCAAATACTTTAGGCCCAATAGCAATCTCTTAATACATGTCTGGGGCAAAGCTTTAGTGTACAGGACTAGGGTCTAGGGGTAATGATAGGTCCAGTGCCCAATTGCATTGCACTCGTCAGAATGGAGACACAGGTTCAAAAGTGTTCTAGCTTAACGATCATTGTTCAATTGCATTGGATTTATCAGAATGATAACACATGTATAAATAGGACTCAAGTCAAGTCCAAAGTTTAGTAAACAAAAATAAACTTTTAGTTCGAATCTTATCAGAACGAATTTTCATATAAAGTAAATATATTTTATTAGGGACACTTTTTTTTTTTTTATATATATATGGGACACTCTTTAATATGTTGCATTATCCTTTGCAAAATTGTCTCTGCCTCAACTTTTTGTCTTAAATAGGTTTATGCCTCAACTTTGGTCACCTTTAATCTCATGGGATTAATAGTAATCATTTATATCTCTTTTCTGTTTTTTTGTTGAGAAACTTATATTTCATTTTATAAGAACATTTCAATTGTTAATAAATTTATATTTCATGTTATAAGACAATTGAAAGCACCAACGCAACGACATAGATAAAGTGAGTGCTCACAAATAGTTGGAAGAAATAATATTTAAAGGAATAAGGATAGAAAATGCTTTATTAATGCTCTACTTTTGTAAAGCAACCATGATTAAGTCGCTTTTTTTTTTTTTCCATGATTAAGTCACTTTTTTTATTGGTAGGAAGTAGGAAGCTTCAAACATCAATTCATTCAAACAGTACATATACCGGACCTTTACCTTTGCAAAAAAATTATAAAATGTAATATCTTAAAGTGAAAGTTGAATAAAATTTCAATTAGATTTTAATTACCCTATAATTTTATACCAATTGTCGTCTCAAATTATATTTCAAATACTTTCAATTTTATGTTAAGTATCTTTTAGTTCATCTTAAAAGTATTTTCAACTCATTTGACGCTGCTTCTAACCGATTTTAAACTAATATAATTTCAAAATTTATTATTAATGTCAAGTATAAATTACAATGAAAATTTTTTCATGTCCTAAAAAAATAAATTGTTCATTTTAAATATTTTCATAATAACTCAATTAATTGTATGACAATAACAAAATTTACTTTAAGAAGTATAAACTAAGTACATAAATAGGCTCATTCTCAAAAAAAAAAAAAAAAGTATATAAATAGGCTAACAATCTGCCTTCTTTAATAACTAAAAATAGATCAATCAACAATGAACAATTTGCGTACTCTTTTACATATTATCCTTACAAGATTTTTCAAGAGTCGGTAAAAAATAAAAAATAAAAATGATAGCGTTAAACTTAAGTACCGTACCCCCCCGCCCCTCTCTCTTACTCACTCACAAACACTCTCTAGGACATCCTAGGCTTAGTTTCTCCAAGATTTTAAGGTAAAATCCTATGTCCTTTTAATTTCATCTTGTTTGTTAGTTTTTATTATACTTGATGGATATCCTTGAGATTATGAGTGATTTTGGGTGTTGGTAGATTTTTATGACAAATGGTTAAGGGTCTTCACAAAATGTGGTCCTTTGAGGTTTCTCAATAATTCAAATTTTGGGGTTGGATTCCTAACATTTAATAGTTGATAAATCTAATTTTAGTTACTAGTTGAGGGTTTGATGGCTTATTGTCTTGAATGATGTTGTGATACTAATTGCTTTAATGGATCAAAGGAACGAACTTTCAAAAGACCAAAATTCTTAATTTCAAAATGAATTTTGGGGATTTCAGAAAATTGTTTAATATGAAGTTTATTGATTAAATGTGGACCCAATGATTTTAGACACATTTGTATCGGATTGATTTAAAGATGGGCTTCATAAGCGTAACATGAGACTTTTGTCTAACCATGTAAAATTGATGTCCTATTAAGATTTCAAAAAAAAAAATTGGGTTAAGTTTGTGGTGGCCTTGTGTCAATAAGAGAGTGGTCTCAAAGGAAGTTGATAGAACTATGCCAAATTCTAAGGCTTAGGCTAGCCTAAATCAATCACTTCTCTCTAATTTACAGTTAATTAACCAAACATAGCTTGAATAGGGTGAAACACTACTTGATTTTTGCAATCTTTGTGACACAACTAATTACACAACACTTGAGTTTTTATGACATGGTGGTTTATATCATGACACATAAGCTAGTGTAACACATAAGCTTGTGTAACATGGTATTCATATCCTACATCCAGTTCTTGCAGTCTTCATGACACAACCAATAGTACAACACCTAAATTTTTATGAAACGTTAGTTATCATGGTACCTAATAAGAGTAGGATCTCTTTTGAACGGAATTCTTATGGAAATTTCCTTGTTATTGGGTGGGAAGTCTTTTGAAATGGATTGTCTTAGAAAAAAATTTAAACAAGTTCGTTTGGTCTATGGCCTTCTCATGCACTAAACCTTTGACCATAACATTCTATAGATACTTAAGTCATATCTTGTTTTAAGCAACAATTTTCTTGGACATCTTTAGCAGTTAATAGTAATAATCATATCTTATTAAAAAAATAGTACTAATTATATTAATAGTAATTACTAAGCAGCTACATATTCAGAATGGGCAGCAACGGTGGTGGCAAAGGAGGAGGAAGTGGTGGCAAAGGAGGAGGAAGTGGTGGCGGTGGAGGTAACAAAGGAGGCTGTGGCACTTGCAGTGGTGCAGCCAAAAGTTGTGGGGGTGGCTCTGTGGGCGGTGGCAGGATAGCTGCTCCAGGGAGTGGAGGAGGATCACACATTTCAAGGGACTCTTTTCAAAGTAATCCCCAGATTTATTTTGATGGACTGCATGTTGGTCAAAAGGGAAAAAAATAGTGATGTTCTTGTTAGGAGCTACATGGGAAGCTATCTTATTAATTCTGCTTTATGGATTTTATGTATAATATGTGGTTGAATATAGTCAAAATTTATAATGGGCTTGCTATCTATATGAAATATGTGCTTGGTAGACAAATGAATCATATGCTTGGGTAGATAGCCTTCCAATACTGTGTGATGAAAGTAGTAATGTGTGCTGTGTAATATATGATTTTTGCTAATAAAATAGTTTTAATGTCCTACTTGCTTTTGTTTCTGGTTTACATTATTATTTCTTCAATCTAGATAATTACTCGTTATAAAAATTACAAGTGTAAACAATTGAACAATTGACCTGGCATGTGGGTTCCAGTTAGCTCAATTAGTAAAGTCTCTAATGGTTGAATAAGAGATCTGGGGTTCAATCCCCGCCCTACACCAAAAACTGATTGGTGTTTTGGTCTGATGACAAAAGGCGCTCATCATGAGCAGACGTCATAGGTTGAATTTCTCTATAAAAAAAAACAATTGACCTGGCATGAGTAGAGGTTGGACAATTGAAGTATTAAACCATATTAAAGGATTGCACATCTAAATATAATTATAGTAATACTTGCAAAGTACAAAACGAAGCATGACTCAGAACTTTATTTGACAATGTAAATGATTTTTATGCACGAAAAAAGGGGTACTATCTACTTTGACAAATGTACAAGTGCATTGAGCATTTTCGTTTAGTTTTCTTCTTATTTTGTTAATATATAACTTTATAAAACCTTACTTTTTTAAGTATAACTATATTTTAGTCCAATTAAAAAAAACTTAAATAAGATAAAATCAAACAAACACTAAGTTAATAATATAGAACTTATGTGGATTAAATTATTAACTTCACATATATGCCAAATAGCTCCTTCTGTCACTTTGTCATTGTTGATGCCCACTTTGGCAAAAAAGTCTAATAACAAGAAGAAACCCAACAATATAAAAGGGGTAAAGGAAGAAGAACTAGCAAAATAAAAAAAACTATTAAGTCTAAAGGGCAGGAATAATAATCCACAGGCCTATAAAGTAGTAAGAAAGACCCCAAAGAAAGCAAATGGGCCCAAGAAAACCTAGAGAAGGAAGTAGTAAGCCCATGAGAATCACAAGAAGTAGAAAGCAAACAAAGATGGGCTGGAGGAGCCCAAAGAAATGAATTACTAAAAGGGGTTGGTGTAAAGGCTAACAAACTCCAAAAGCAAAGGATATAGTGATTGGGCCAGGAAAGTCCGAAAGATTTAGCAAAAGTCCATAGGAATGTAAGAATGGAATAGGCCAAGAATGCCCAAAGGAATGAAACAGGCCAAGGATGCCAAGAGAAATAAAATGGGCCAAGGAAGCCCAAGATGACATGAAAACTGACCCAGCAGAAATATTGGGCAACGCAAACTAAGTGAAGAAAATTACACAGCAGGCCTAAAAGAGGCCTAGCAAGCATAGTTAAGCAATATCATGGCAGAAGCAATGCAGTGGCGTGGCAAAAGTATTAGTCGACCCACAAACCAAAAGTAAAAGGAGACCGGGGCTGAATTAAAGAAGAAATGGTCCATACCCAAGCAAGACCCGACCCAAAGAAGAAACGAGATGCAAAGAATGAAGACCCAATGACTCGCCTATGCCACAAAGGGTTAAAAATAAGTAGCAAAAGGCACAGCAAGACTAGACAAACCCCAGGCAATGGCAAACGCATGAACAGTAGACAAGCCATGAACTCACATGGAAGTGGAGCACGCACAAGGCTTAGACACTACCCACTTGTACCCAGCCAATACAAGCATGGTAGGCCATGAGTCAGAGGTAAGAGAGAGTATGGTCTGGCGGTGGAGAAAAGAGGGAAGTCTATTTTAGGATTCCCACTCAAGCTCTTTTAGGAGAAATATCCTGCTATGACATACCACCCAAAAGAGAGAAAGGTAAGCTAGAATCACTAGGTGCATGTCAAAGGAGTTAGTAAGAGAGAATGTCCAACCCTTATCCAAATGGGAATGCCACAAAAAGCAAGAAAATAAAACAAAACTCCTTTTGTCTATGAATGGAACGTGGCACAACCAGCACAGGGTAATGGTGCTAGCTGAGCAGCCAGCAAACCAGTGGGTGGCCCAGAAAGGACACTCACACCAAGCCAAAAGTAATTGAGAGGTAAAACGGTAAATCTCATCACGACAGACAATATAAAAAGGCCTTAGCTGTACACTGTAAACAACAACGGAAAAACAGGGAAGAACACTAGGAAACGTAGAAGTAAGGGAGAAATAGAAAGCAGAAGAAAAACAAAGAAGGAAAATAGAAAGAAAAAAAAAAAAAAAAGAGAGCAGGAAAGGGAGTGAGTAAAGCAAGAGAGTGATAAGGCATGCACCGATAGGCTACCCCTTTCTCTCCTCTCAATTGCCTACTCTCTAGTAAGCTAAAAGATAAGAGATTGAGTCATTTAGGTCTATTCTTTCAAAGTAGGCAATTTCTATGGCAGGATTTCCTTGTGAGATTGCACACATTGGAGATTGGTTCCCTTCTTGGACTTAAATCTGCTAAGGAGCCAAGTTCAACAAACTAATCCCCTTTCCCCCTCTCTTATCATAATCGTTTAAACATTAACATTATTTTGTTCATTATTGCTAACTTATTTCTGCCATATTCGCATTATAGTGTTTACCTGTTACGAAAAATTGTTTAAATATTATCTTTGATTGGAAACAAGCTCTTTAGTTAGAATGTCTCTTTTATTATCCTGTTATATTATGTGTCTCCTACTATAACATTTTTATGATAGCATCCTTTGCCGTGGACACGTGACTAAGATCTTTGAAAAGGAGTCCTAGCTTGCGCATAAGCTGGCTTGAGGTGAGTTTCAATTGCGCCAGTCTCGACTCTCCTACCCCAAAACTATTGGGTCATAGTACGACAAAAACAATCCGGTCCAAAATACAAAAAGGCCCACCGCAGTCATCCATGAGCTAATGTCCTAGTCATTTGACACGCAGGGACATAAAATTGGCAAAATAAGATTGGAGTTGATCAAATTGAAATGATTTGATGCATGCGTAACTTATCATTAAATAAAATAAAAATTGTGAAATATAAATATATTTTTTGAATTTGGCTGGTTTAAAATTGAGGTAAGTTTGGTAATTTTTGTAAAATCACTAGTCAATTTGTGAATCTTGAAGAGGTAAATGGTTAGGATTTTCTCATTGGGCGAGCAAACCCCTTTTCCCCATGAAAACTCTTCATTACTTACAGCATGTAAAAGAAGGCACATTGGCTTTTCTTATTCTCTTCTGACATTTAAATTTCCTTAATGAATGACTGTGTTAACATTGGTTTAGAATCATGCCCTTAATTGGTTTATAGCATGGTATAGTTTTGTTTAGATGCTTGTTACCTTACATATTTATATCCAGGAAGATATTAATGCAAAATCGAATATTAGGTGTTTATTGCTTCCGGGGAAGTATTTATTAATTTAAAGGGTGTTTAAAATTATATAACCAAAGGTCATTATAGTACATAGTCTATTTGAGCACATGCCCCCAAGGTTCTAATAAAAAAGGATGAACATGGAGTGTATTTATGAGTTAATTCACGTTATGTTCTTCTCGGGAAGGTATCTTATGCGCTAGGAGCATGAGACCTAGCACATGAGAGCTTTGTTTCACTGAAGTTTTGCCTTCTTCTCTTATTTTCCAAAAGATATGTGCATTGGTTCACTTCACCATAAGGATATAGAAATTTTAATTTGAAATTAGTATTTTGAAATTAAAATTTCTATATTTTACAATACTTCAATTTAAATACAGAAGAAAATATGTTTGTGCATTCAAATGAAAAAAAAAAAAAACTACTTATTTGTATGTTTATGTTTATTTGTTGATTATTTAAATAAATAAATAAATAAATATATATATATATATAGAGAGAGAGAGAGAGAGAGAGAGAGAGAGAGAGAACTCAAGCTTACCAAACTTGAGTTCCATATTACAAGAAACTCGAGCTTGGTAAGCTCGAGTACCATTTCGAGCTTAGGAGGCTCGAGTTCCATGGGGCATTTTTTCAATAAAAAAATCCATGTAAGCACAAATTTTTATAAAACTCGAGTGTTTAAAACTCGATTTACAATGGAAACTCGAGTTTCTCGAACTCGTGTTTCAAAAAAGTGGTATTTTACTATTTATTTTGGAAACAGTGGTATGTTGCTAATAATTTCCACAAAAAGTGGTAAATGGTAAATGACTGATTTGGCCGATGTGTTAGTACATTTAACATTGCCTCTATAAATTATTGAAAATTAATATAATTAATAGAGTCATGCTAACAAGCGACTTTAGAGTATTGGTTAATAATTCATTTTAGAAAAGTTTTGACATTATTTTTATAGAAAATGAAAAAAAGAACTGTCAAAACATTAATTACTTTTTTTTTCTTTTCTTTTCTCATAAAAACCTTCTTTAAATAGATTAACCAATATCTTAAAAGCATTCGTTAAAATTTCTCTAATTAATATAATCCAATGTTGGTACGTGTCACCATCTTAGTTGGAAAATTGATGTGATGTGGCAAAATAATATAATAAAGTGTATAGGTTCAAGTCTTATTATGTTTTTTTTTTAATTAAAAGAAAATCAAGGTCCAATTACCATTTTTCTCATTTGAAATAGGTTTGTATTCATTTCTCAAAAAAATAAAAAAGGAAATAGGTTTGTATTCTGACTGTCACATCAAATATTAAATCAAAAAAATAAAATCTTGAACATAAAATGAGCCCTCTCAAATGAAATGGAGAAGATTGTGTTTCTTTGATAGAATATATTTTGATTAAGCACATATGACAAGTTTTTAAAATTCTATCCATCTATTTTGAAATGGATTCATTTTATTCTATCACATTCTCAATATTTTTAGTTGACACTTAAATTGTGAGAGTCATGTTCGTTTAAATGTCAAAACCTTGATTTTTTTTTTTTTTTCTATTGTTACAATAAAAAAGTTTAAAATCTTTGATTTATCTTCGAATGATAAATAATTTCTTCTCGTCCTTCAAGAACACCTAGAGGTCCCAAGTTTCATTCACCATATATACTATCGGTTCATGGAATTTTTAGGATGTCTCATGGACAAAGAGTAGAATAGTCTGACCAAAAATTAAGACACCACTTCCTTATATATTAAAAAATAAATTTAAAAATCTCTCTCCCCACTTTGATTATTGATCTAGTCTATCCCAATTCCTAACTGCTTCCCCTTCATTTTAAGGGTATTATGTTATTTCTTCCACGTCACGACCAAACTTATAAAGAAGTATGAGTAAATACAAAAATATCACATATCACACAATGATGCCATTCCCACCAAAAACCCATGGTGTCAATGTAATTACATCTTGATTATAATTAATTCAAAAAGTTCTAAGAAATATGGATTAGAAAGCGATTGAAGTAGACATGTCTATATGACAATGAAAAAAGTGAAAGGGGGCTAACAAACAAGTGTACCACCTAGCTACTTTTAAGTTTACATTTTGATGATGCAGTTAGGCAGATAACACTAGTGGATTTAGAATACAAAATTGAAATGAAAGATTTTCAATTCAGCTAAGTACCTGTACATATGCTGATAATATCCAGTTGGTCACCAAGAAGATAGAATCATAGAGGATAGAAAAGATTAAATATAAATGAATATATTTGCAATCTTGCTTCTGGTATAGATTCCAATGATAATCTAGATATTTGAGAAAGTCTTCAGATTGTAGCTCCACTATGGCTTATTAGTTTTAATGGTCGAAGAAATCAACATTCTAAAAAAAGAGTATTCATGTAATGCCATTTAAAAAGAATGGGATAAGCTTTTACAAGAGTAATCATCATATTGGATGAAGAAACCAAGTGCTCTACCTTTTAAGAATTATTCAAGATAGTGGTCAGGGTTGTGATAGAAAATAACTAAAACATGTTTGCGCAGCACTTCCATAAATTCAATATATTTTTTTTCAAAAGTAAAGTTATAATTAATTAAAAGCACCAAAACTAAGAGCATAGATCCATTTGGGCTCAAAATTATTGATGTGGGTAAAACTATCATGACGGTCTGGCTGGTAGCATTGAGTTAAGGTGACGGGTAATGTGGTTTAAGAGAGGACGGATCGGAGGTAGACGGACGGAAAGAATTTATACATCGCTCTCCTGGCCCCCTCAAACCACGCTGTGAGATTAGGGCTGACGTGGCCTTGAGTGCGACTCACGCAAACGTAAATACGAAGAATTCTTGCGCTGCACATTAGCCTTAATCAAAGGAATTTTATAAGGAAATGAATTTTTGAAGGTACGAGAATGGAAAGAGTTTTGGTCAAGAAAGGAAAGAGCTTGGCAATCAAGGAAGAAAGAGCCGACTCTACGCCTCTATAAATACATTCAAAATCCCCATGACAAAATGTACGCACATTGGACTCAACTCTAGCACTTTAGGGTTGAGAAGAAATTCTAACTTGACCTTCGGAGGGTTTTTGGCCGGCACCACACCGGTGCTCTCTTTTAGGTCTCTTTGTTTTCTTTTTGCAGGTTTAATTCGAGTTGGAGAGTGCTTGTAACTTACTGGTGATATTCTCAACCTCATCAATTATGTTCCAAACTTCTCGTGAAGCTGATACCAAATTTTATTTTTATTTTTGGAGAATATGCAGCAAACACAAGTACACACTTACAAGAATAGATTTTATTAGCCATATTAAGCAGTTTCCTATAAGTAATTATCTTGCTCACCAATTAAAGGAATCCAATCCTCCCAAGGTATACAAAGTAGAAGATATGAATGCTCATCACTCTAAGAAATGCACCTAAGAGATACAAAACAAGAAACTCGCCACCTATCGAAACCTACCTAATGAGAATAGATAAACAAGCGGAAATCCAAAATCCTTCTAAAAAAAAAATCACACTCTCAATTTTCTCTATATTTTACATTCATAAATGAAGTAGGACTTGTTTAGGACCAACTTTGAACAACCCTCCAAACCTGAGTAATAACAACTTACATTTACAATACCAAAACATTTAACCAAAAAAATAATTGACCTTATACAACTAACATGACCCTCTAATTGGGAATAGAAAAAAGCATTTTGAAAAGCAAATACACACAACTAAAGTAAGAGAATTCAAATTTAGTTGTTTCTCAAATAAATTTTGCCAGCCCAAACAATCTGTAGTAAAATTACCTGAACTCCTTAAAAATAAAAAATAAATAAATAAATTTTTAAAAAAAAACCTCAAAATTGCACTCCATTTGATATATTGAAAACTAAAATTAATTTCGAAAATGACCCAAAAATGCTTACTCCAACTTCTTTGAAATTTGCGTAAACTTAGAAAAAAAGAAAAAGAAAAAGAAAGAGTAACCAATATAATTGGTCTTACTAGGCTTCCTCCTAGGAGTGGTCTTTTGATGTGTCTCGGTACTTCTTCCAAACACTCCTGTTGAAAGCTCAGGCCCCTGTAAGCATGCATTTGTAGGACAAATAACCTAGCCTTTGCTTGGATTAGGTTAAGGTTAGGCTGGATTTTTCTATATATACTATCTAAAGTACAATATTGTGTTGTGAATACCAGTTTAAATTGCTCTCTTCTTTCAAAGAGCATAAGATGTTTTATTATTTTCTACAAAAGGATTTGAAATTGTAGGAATAAAACTTCAAGTTTCAACCAATTCTAGCACAAAGACTGTTTATTCATCAATTTCTAATTAGTTTGGTTAAAGGGCAGGACATTACTAACAAGATTTTTTCATATCTCGTCTTTTGATTGCAGAGGTTTATTGTGAACTTTCCAAGCAAGCCAAATGGAGTTAAGAAGGGTAACAAACCATAGAACATGATTTAGTCTTTTTTTGAATTCCTAAAATATTCAAATTTGAAAGTCCTATGTATGCAATTTGTCTAAATTGTTCGGTAATCAGAAGATGCTTGCACAGTGAGAAATGCAAGTCATAATAATTTCCTTGTGAATTATGATTTTCTAGATTTCTTAGGATTACTCCTAAGTTGAATTGTTAAAATTCTATCCATCCATTTTGAAATGAATGAATTAGCTTTTACTTATCATCACCATTTGATTAGACGTTGATTATCACCATTTTAATATCTATTTAAATTATTGAAGATGTGACTCGCTTCAAAAAAAATTATAATGACTTCAAAAAAATTTATTTGATATGCAGGAACTTTTATTGGAACACACTACTAAACTCAGTTACAGGGTTCCAAACCCAAAAACTTATCTAAGTCTATGCACAAACTCAATTACAGATACAAAGAGAATCACAGCTAAAACTACAATTCAATCAACTCTAGAATACATAACAGACATAGGAAGACCTCCAATATCAGCATAAATTTCTATTCAGTACAAAATCAACGAACCTTCCTTTAGCAGCTAGTCGTGCTTTTATCTCATTCGATGGACTGGACTTCTCCAGACTTGACCACTCACTTCAAAATTGATGGATATGATTATAAAAATTCAGTAGTGAACTACCCTAAGCACTCTAAAGAATCGTAATCCTTGTTCTTATTGTACAAAAGCCTAAAAATTGAGGAAAGGTGCCATTATCTTCCCTAATTCCTAAACAAATATATTGGTCATGATATCAAGTATCAACCTTCAAGACTCTAAAAACATCTAGAGAGATTATGTCATTCAGATGAAGTTAAACTCATCACCATCGTGTCCTAAGGCTGAAGCCCGCAAATAATATGATAATACATATTAATATTGCTTTTCCTAAAATAAACTTAATAGTAATATTACCAAATCCATGATGAGGAAATAGAGACCCCAAAAAAGAGAAGGGTTTACTAGTATACAAAATATTTTCAGATAATTGATTTTAAACACCACAAAGTTGTTGCAGAACTAATAATGAACAACACAATAATCACACAAGAGTTCACAATACTTTTTTTTTTCTTTTCCTGATAGGTAAACGCTCATGATACTCAACCATTGAGGTACTACTTTGACAGAAAAATGAAGACATCTGTAACAAGTAATAACATAGAACTTACATTGTGGCATGACTAATTGATGGGACAGAGTTGTAAAAGCATATTAACTTAATGACACCCCCTTTTATTGTAAATACCACGAAATTTTTTTAAATCATAAGGCCACTTCAGTCAAAGCATATCAAACTGACATACTTAGTGATCCAAAATAAAGATGCCAAAATATTTTTGCAGTAATTACTTATACAATATATGCAATATTCAAGCAACACTATATGATAACACTATAACAGAAAACAGAATATGCATTTCAGAATACGTGTAGACTGTAAACCAGAACAAGAAGTCCAATCTTTCTATAAATCATAACTCATATAAATTTTTATATTGATTTTTTTTTTTCCATTTTGCTGAATGAAGGCCTTGACTTACATTAATTTTTGCTAAATAGGTCTTTATATACAGTTGGAACACTTGCTTTCACTCCCCATGGCCAATCAAATTTGAAGAGATGAATTGGGCCAAGTTAGTTCTCCAACCTGAAGATAAGCTGATGATT
This sequence comes from Castanea sativa, assembly GCF_040712315.1. Lineage (NCBI taxonomy): Eukaryota > Viridiplantae > Streptophyta > Magnoliopsida > Fagales > Fagaceae > Castanea > Castanea sativa. The sequence goes on from NC_134020.1 coordinate 54,341,237, forward strand.
CCAATAGAAAAAGCGAGGAACTTTAGACTATTTGCAGCCATTAGCAACAACATAATATGGATTATTTGGAAAAAGCTAATGAATCAACAACAAAGGGAAGTTCTTGATCCCATTCTCTTAATTTTTTAAATTAAATAGGTATACACTGATCATGTTTCTTCTTGGGAATTTGGAGGTGGAGATTGGAGAAAGAAGTTGCATATGGAATCGACCACTTCCCCCCTATGTCGAGCCTAATTTCAACGCTGTGGTTAGAGAGGAAAAGGCATGTATAGTAGTAGATGGACCAGATAATAGAAAATCAAAGCCCCTGGCTGAAGCTCATGCTGCTCTCTCAGTGATAGCAATAGCAGCGGAAATGGGATATGGAAATTGAGTTTGTGAAGGAGACACTCTAAATGTTATTATCTAGTTACAGAACCACTCTCTGGAGCCTGATTGGTCTATTGAGCATCTGATTGAGGAAGCTAGATACTTTTTCAATTTTTATCTGATTGGGTGTAAATCACACTTTTAGAGAAACTAATATTGTAGCCATAATATTGCTAAGTGGGCCTTTTTTTGTAATATGTCGGGCTTTTGTCCTCAGGATAGAGATGGAGGTAAAACCCCTCTTTTGCAGCACTTTTCCTCTGTTTAGTTTGCTCTTTTTTAATAAAGCATTATTAGGCACCAAAAAAAAAAAAAGATAGAATTATTGTGGATAAATTTCATTGCAAAGCCATCTCCCATAAATTTTATGATAGTCATAGCTAACTTAACAATAGAAATCAATAAGACAAGTGAATGAGGGTTTGTGGATTCTTTACTACAAAAAGGAATTGAAAATTTATTAGACAGGTCCGATTATAGCACAGAGAAAGTAAGTTAGCAACTGCAATATTAAAGAGTGCTTTATTGAAATTTAATGATGTGGAACAGCCAACGGTTGCATTAAAAAGCATAAGTTAATTGATTGCCTAACCAAATTAATGGAAAATTATGGAAGTACCTATATTTTTTAATTGTAGAAATGATCCAATCAAAGTATATCAATAACGAAATTGACAGAACTTGAGAACATGGGTCTTAACCAGGACTTACAATTGGTAGCAGATGATGTGCAATTGTTGGAAAACCAGTATATCTTTCATTTCCACTGCCAAGTGCCAACCAGTTTCATATGCTTCAGAGTGATGGTGATTTCACCTTCAAAATGAGTTAATTTCATTAGCATATCATTTCTTATTAGCTAAAAAAGCCCTTTTTTTTGGGACTGGATTGCTACGATAGAGAATACCATTAATAATGGGCATTTACAACACAAGAAATATGATCTCTCATTTTAGTTTGTAATTTTCGAAATCATAATCAATAAGATAGGATAATCGAAATATCTTTAAAAATGCTGAATTATAAAAGATTAGTCCAGTGTCTCGTTCTGTTAATGAATATTCAAGATAGATCTGGATTGCAACTGTTATGTTCCTTTTAACCTTGTCTATGTTTTATATTTCTTTATTCAGAGTCAACAGGTGTAAATTAATTAAAAGGCAAGCTAGTAGTAAGAAAGTGCATACATCAAATGATACTGAAGATCTCTACTTACATTCCCAAGAAGCACCTTCCTCAAACTATCTCTAACTCTTGAACCTCTAACTTGGAATATATGAAAAAACCTTCATTTCCCATTTAGGCAATAAAGAATTGGTAAATAACAAACAAGCTAATGCAGCCTTTACTTTTACTCGCATTCACTAAGTTGAAAATTCTTTGTCTTACACTTCATCTATATCTCAATAGCTAAAATTAATTCAAATCTCAGAAATCTGCTGTAAAAGGTAATTTACTTGGAATATGTTCAGTCTTGCTAACCATGATGTTTCTTGCTACCAACTAAGAAGCAATGAATTCCATGATGATAAATTAGGAGCAATATCCTTTTCTAACATTTGTGAAAAGAGCCCAAAAGCCTTTTGAAAATCCCCCTTCCTACAAAGAGCATCAACCAAGGGATTATAACTTCCTATATCAAGTTTGCAGCCCCTCACAACCACGTCGTCAATGAGCTTCAAAGCACTACTGACCTTTCCTTGCCTGCAGAACCCACTAATCAGAGCATTGAATGTTGGTGCAAGTGGATAATAACCACGACCTACCATCTCATTCATCAGCTCAAATGCTTCACGCATATACCCTCCTTCACAAAATCCATGGATTAAATGGTCATAAACAAGAACATTTGGAACCCCCCCTTCTCCAAGTATCTGACCAAAAACCTTCTTTGCATCCTCAATAGCACCCTCTTCACAAAGACTTAAAATTTTCAAGCTCCTATCAACTGCTCTAGGGAATAACTTACCCATCTGGGTCATAAATGTGAGTGCTTCATCTAACTGATTCTCCTTATACAGACCATATAACACACTATCATAAGGGCTTAAACGACCCCTTGATCCCTCCTTACTCTCCTCCATTATTTCCAAAATCTTAAACCCATCTTCCATCCTCCCTCCTGAACACAAACCTTTAATTAATGTATCATATGTAACAAATTCCAATTCATTCCATCAGTTTTCATCTCATTAAACAGATCAAGAGCCAAATCCAACATTTCAGACTCACAACAACCAGAGATCAATATATCACATTTGGAAGGCAGCCCTTCCTCTCCATCTCCTTCAAAAGGCGATGCCCAACTTTCACTTTCCCTAATCTACAAAACCCCTTTATCAGAGTGTTATAAGCCACAACATCCATCACACTTCCCTTGCTCTCCAATCTATTCAAAATGTCAACAGCCTCAGTTACACGACCAACATTGCAGAGAACTTCCAGCACCTTAGTCCCTATTACAACATCAGGCACAGACCCCAGATTGAAGCACTTCTCTAAGAGAACAAGGACTTGAACCAAATTCTCTTCTTTACAATAAGCAGATATTAAGATATTAAAAGTGACATCATTAGGCTCCTCCATCTCATTCATCAAGCTCCTTGCTTTTCCAACTTTCCCATTCTTGCAAAGTGCATGAAGTAATGTGTTATAAATCACAGAATTTGGTATGATTTCCCTAGACTTCATCACTTGCAACAGTTTGAAACCATCACCGATCCTATTAGTCAAGCAAAGCCCCTTCATTAAGATCCCAAAAGTGTATTCATCACTTTCAACACTGCTCCCGATCATCCTCTTCCTATAAAATTCTCGAGCCAAATCAATATCTTCCTCAACAAGAACATCAAGTACTGATTGAAAATCCTCGAAGAAGGTTTCTTTCCGAACTGAGTAACCAAGTCAACCACTTTGATCACCCGCTTAACCATACGTGCCCGCCCTAGACCACGGACAATCGTGATGAAAATGTCTTCATCAGGGGGTGTCCCGATTGTGTTGGGCATTTCTTGAAGCAATTCTTTACAATATCGAATCGGTGGAAAGCACAGAGCTTGTGGATCAAAGCACGGTAGGTGGATTAAGAGTGGGTAACATTGGGGAGTTTGGAAGCCCATTTGAAGGTTTGAAGGGTCTGGGAGAATGACTTTTGGTCTAGTATTTAATGGGCAATGTGCTGTTGGGATGGAACAGGAGATGATGAGGATGAAATGCATTTTGATTGTAGGCTGAGAAAAAGAAATCTTTGATACGTTGGAGAGGAGAAGATTGGAAGAGTTGAAGGATTGGAGATATGGGATATGAAGTGCTTTGTTCTATGAGTGAGGATGTTTCTAACACCAACTAATTTATTTTCATACTGGGTGCTGAGTTATTAACCATTACACTTGATCCAATGCCACATTACAAAATATTATGCCCTGCACCAAGAAAGAAGAATTGTAGATAAAGCAAAATAATATGATCAAAGTGCATATATTTTACATATAACTAATTCAAAGTTTAGCTTTTTTTTTATTGGTATTCGTACATTGAAAGGAGCTTCCTCTCCATCACATTTAAAAAGCTATGCCATTGGGTATTAAATACAGAAAGAAAGACAAATTCTCTCCCATTCAATTCCCATTCTCTGAACTATAATTAATCATCATTTTTATCATTCATCGTAATAAAAAGATACTATGTTTTTAACCTCTCTTGCGCGAGCATCCCCCAATGTCAATGATGAACAAATTAAACTCTCTGATTCTGATCACTCTCTTCCTCATTTGTCTTCTTAATGTTGTTCTTAACTTTACATTTTTGTTTGTGGATTAAATTTTTCAATACATTTAAATTTGCAATCTTTATTTCATGAGTTGTTCATCACCATTCACTCTTAATCTTCCATAATCCATAGCTTCAACAAGTAATGCAAAAAACTTAAAAATTAAAAAAAAAAATTGGTCCTAATTTGTTTTTTCGTCTAATTCGAAATACTCACTCAGAACTAACAACAAACACCTTACCTACACTATATAAACAAACAAACAAACCCATTTTTCTCAAATTCCACAAACTCCAAAATCAGCCAGAATCAATAAAAAAGGAACCTTGAAGATACCATTCATTCGAAATCGTCACGCAGCTCGAGCCGCCACAGAGTCGTCCCAGGAATGCAATGCAAAGCTCTGTTTCTGATCTCTGTGTAGTATAATAAAGCATAAAGTGCTTGAGATGGGCTGGGTTTGAATAGCAAAGAATTTATAAAACTAGGTTGCTTCAGATTAAAATTTTGATTGAAACGGACATTCAACCCAACCCAAATACTTTAGGCCCAATAGCTATCTCTTAGTACATGGATTATTGTTTCCAGCTCTCCAAATCTGGGGCAAAGCTTTAGCATACAGAACTAGGGTCTGGGTTAAGAATTGGGTCTACTGCCCAGTTGCATTAGACCCATTAAAATAATAACACATGTTCAAAAGTATTTTGATTTAATGTTCATTGTTTAATTGCATCGAATCCATCAAAGTGTTACTATAAGCAAGACCCAAGCCAAGTCCAAGGTTTGATGGACAAAGATAGAACTTTTAGCTCAAAAATGAATTTTCATATAAAGTAAATATATTTTATTAGGGACATTCTTTAATATGTTGCATTATCCATTGCAAAATTGTCTATGCCTCAACTTTTTATTATTATTTATATTTAAAAATAAGTCTATGCCTCAACTTTAGTCAACTTTAATCTCATGGGATTAACAGTAATAATTTATATTTCTTTTTGGGTTGAGAAACTTATGTTTCATACTATAAGAACATTTCAAGTGTTAATAAATTTATATTTCATGTTATCAAACAATTAAAAGCACCAACGAGGTAGATAAAGTGAGTGCTCGCAAATAGTTGGAGAAATCATGTTTAAAGGAAGAAGGATAGAAATGCAGCACACCATGATTGAAATTGACTGCTTTAGCTTTATTAATGCTTTCCTTTTGTAAAGCAACCTTGATTGAATAAAGTTTAGTTACAAAACTAGTTGTAGCCTAAAACTATAACCTTACTTAATAAAATAAAAATTACGCCATATTTTGAAAATTTAACCGTTGAATTACATATTTTTTACACTCTTAATATGCATGTTAAATTTTGTGTTAATCAGATATTATTTACTATATGATATAAGCTTATATTTTATTCATAATTTTAAACTATAAAAACTTGCAATTTAAAAATTTGTTGATGATATAGCTATTGATCTTTAATATTTTAGAAATTTTGCAAGCATAAAGAATATAAGAAGAAAATATAATCCAATGGTAGATTTGTCAAAACTCACCTCCAATAAAAGATATTAAGTTAGGTCCGTGCCACGGATGATACAATGCACCAATGATTGGAGGAGAATGGGTCCCACTAGCCTTTATGTGCTCCCCACTCTCAAAGCCATACATGGAAATAGCTTGTGCATCAGGCCTATATCGCCCTTACATGGAAATAACTTGCACACCATGCACAAAGACCCTACTACACGTTCATGTCTTTCCTATATGAGAAGAGGAGCCCTAAGATCTCGAACCCTTAACTACAAATCTTTCCTATAAGGGAAGCCCCTACGTTCAAGGGATCTAGGTCGGCTCTACGTCACTATATAAGCACCAAGTCTCCTCTCCTTTAAGGTGCGCAAAAATTCTCCTAGCTCATATGTCCTTGAGTTGTTGGAAATTCTTCCATCACTGTCTTAACCTTCAAAGGGTCTTTGGCCGACACAGCGACACCCCATTGGTGCCTTTGTAGGTTCTTTACCTCTCAATTTGGCAGTTATATTTGACAGTCATAGGATCTTGACTTATTATAAGTTTAATTATAAGTACGAACCCATTATTGGGGCTAGGTGAGTTTTTTCCTCATTGCATTTGTAAGGGTGTTTCCCCTTGGACAAGTCTCCAGTAGTCATAACTTGTCTTCACAAAAAAATCGAAGGACCTATTTGGCTTCTAGCAACCAAAGTCTTTGCTTTATATGACCACCAATTAATCTACTAGGCCCCTATCAATATTTTATTTTCCAAGTCCTCTCGTAGGACAAGCCTAGCAATCAAGCAAAGTCTTTGCCGTATAATAACTAGTAAATTATTATTAATGATACAGTACTGATAGAGACCTATCTGGCTTCTAGCAACCAAAGACTTTGTTTTATATGACCACCAATTAATCTACTAGGTCCTATCAGTATTTTAGGGCCCATTTAGTTTAGAAATACTCGGTTTTCAAAACTCATAACTCAGTTCTCAATTTTTGAAAACATCCATTTGTTGTTTCCTGTTTTCATCACTCTAACTCAAATTTTTGAGTTTTGAGTGATGGAAATAAGTGTTGAAAACCAAACCAAACACAAAAATTTGTGTAGGACCCACGTGTTTTGAGAACTCAGTAATGAAAACTAAGTGATATGATCCAAAAACCCATTCATCCAAACAGGCTCTTACTTTCCAAGTCCTCTAGTAGGATTTTGGGGCAAAGCTTTAGTGTACCGGACTAGGGTTTAGGGGTGTCCAGTGACATTGGACTTATTAGGATGGTGACACATATTCAAAAGTGTTCTAGTTTAATGTTCGTCGTTCAATTGAATTGAACCCATCAGAACGGTAACACATGTATAAACAGGACTCAAACCAAATTCGAAGTTTGGTGGATAAAGATAAAACTTTTATTTCGAATCTTATCAAGAACGAATTTTCATATAAAGTAAATATATTTTATTAGGAACAATCTTTTATTTATTTATTTATTAGGGACACTCTTTAATCCATTGCCCATTGCAAAATTTTCTATGCCTCAACTGTTTTTTATATATATTTAAAAAATAGGTCTATGCCTCAACTTTGGTCAACTTTAATCTCATGGGATTAATAGTAATAATTTTATATGAGTTGGGTTCAAGTTACTCCTGGTGTAACTCTAAGCAATGTTACACCACCGATTAACTTGTTATTGAATTAATATTTTGAAGATCCAATCATTAAATTACATGTTCTATATGTTCTTAACAAGCATGCCAATTTTCATATCAATCAGAAACTATTTACCATATGATCCATAAACTCATCTCTTATGCATTATTTTAAACTACAAAAATTTGAATTTTAACAATTGATTGATGATATGGCTATTAATTTTTTATCACCTTGAAATTTTGCAAGCACGAAGAATATACGAAAATAATGTAATTTAACGGTGGATTTGTTAATATTCTCATCCAATTAAAAAATATTGAGTAGTGTAACATTGCTTAAAGTTACACCAGATGTAACTTGAATTCAATCCATTATATATATATATATATATATATATATATATATATATATATAGGTCTATGCCTCAACTTTGGTCAACTTTAATCTCATGGGATTAATAGTAATAATTTTATATATATATATTTTTTTTGGGTTGAGAAACTTATATTTCATGTTATAGATAATTTTTTTTTATAAAGAGCTTCAATCTATAACGTCCGTTTTTAGTGATACTTTTATCATTAGATTATGATATTAATTGGTTTTTGGTATAGGTAGGGATTGAACTCCAAATCTTTTATTCAACCATAAAAAACTTTATCAATTGAGTTAATTAGAAGCTATTGTTATCAGACAATTAAAAGCACAACGAAGTACATGAAGTGAGTGCTCACAAATAGTTGGAAGAAATCATGTTTATAGGAAGAAGGATAGAAAATGCAGTACACCATGATTGAGATTGACTACTTTAGCAAGCTTTATTATTGCTTTACTTTTGTAAAGCGACCATGATTAAGTTGCTTTTTTTCCCCCTGCATAGCCATGATTAAGTTACTTTTTCTTTCGGTAGGAACTAGGAAGCTTCAAACATCAATTCATTCAAACAGTACATATACAAGACCTTTACCTTTGCAAAAAATTTATATAATGTGATATATTAAAGTGAAAGTTGAATAAAATTTCAATTAGATTTCAATTACACTATAATTTTAGTCAACTTTAATCTCATGGGATTAATAGTAATAATTATATATTTTTTTTTTTTGGGTTGAGAAACTTATATTTCATGTTATAGATAATTTTTTTTTTTATAAAGAGTTTTAACCTATAACGTCCGCTCCTAGTAATATTTTATCATTAGATCAAGATACTAATTGGTTTTTAGTTTAGGTAGGGATTGAACTCCAAATCTCTTATTCAACCATAAAAAACTTTACCAGTTGAGTTAACTGGAAGCTATTGTTATCAGACAATTAAAAGCACAACGAGGTGCATGAAGTGAGTGCTCACAAATAGTTGGAAGAAATCATGTTTATACGACGAAGGATAGAAAATGTAATACACCATGATTAAGATTGACTGCTTCAGCAAGCTTTATTACTGCTTTACTTTTGTAAAGCGACCATGATTAAGTTGCTTTTTTTCCCCTCCATAACCATGATTAAGTTACTTTTTCATTCGGTAGGAACTAGGAAGCTTCAAACATCAATTCATTCAAACAGTGCATATACATGACTTTTACCTTTGCAAAAAATTTATATAATGTGATATATTAAAGTGAAAGTTGAATAAAATTTCAATTAGATTTTAATTACACTATAATTTTATACTAATTTTCATCTCAAATCATATTTCAAATGCTTTCAATTTTATGTTAAGTGTCTTCGAAATTTAAATTACTTTTAGTTCATTTAAAACTAAAAATATTTTCAACTCACTTGACGCTACTTTTAACTGGTTATAAACTAATATAATTTCAAAGTTTATTATTAATGTCAAGAATAAATTACAATGAAAATTTTTTCATGTTCTAAATAAACTTAATTGTTCATTTTAAATATTTTCATAATAACTCAATTAATTGTATCACAATAACAAAATTTACTTTAAAAATTATAAACTAAGTATATAAATAGGCTCATTCTCAACAAAAAAAAAAAGTATATAAATAGGCTAACAATCTGCCCTCTTTAATAACTAAAAATAGATCAATCAACAATGAACAATTTGCATACTCTTTGAAATGTTATCATTACAAGATTTTTCATGAGTTGCTAAAAAATAAAAATGATAGTGTTAAACTTAAGTATTGTACCCCTTTTCCTTCCTTATTTTACCCCCCCCCCTCCTCTCTCACTCACGCACACACACTCACAAACACTCTCTAGGACATCGTAGGCTTTAGTGTTTCCAAGATTTTAAGGTACAATTCTAAGTCCTTTTATTTTCATCTTGTTTGTTAGTTTTTATTATACTTGATGGATATCCTTGAAACTATGAGTGATTTTCGGTGTTGGTAAATTTTTATGACAAATGGTTAAGGGTCTTCACAAAAGGTCGCCCTTTGAGGTTTCTCTATAATTGGGGGTTGGATTCCTAACATTTAATATTTGATAAATCTAATTTTAGTTACTATTGAGTTTATTTCGGCAAGTTGAGGGTTTGATGGCTTATTGTCTTGAATGATGTTGTGAACTTGTGTTACTAATTGGTTTAATGGATCAAAGGAATTCAAAAGACTAAAATTCTCAATTTCTAAAGGAATTTTGGGGATTTCAAAAAATTGTTTAATATAAAGTTTATCGCTTAATTGTGGACCCAATGATTTTAAATACATTTGGATGGGATTGATTTAAAGATGGGCTTCATAAGCGTAACATGAGACTTTTGTCTAACCATGTAAATTGATGTCCTATTAAGATTTCAGGAAATTTTTGGGTTAATTTTGTGGTGGCCTTGTGTCAATAAGAGAGTGGTCTCAAAGGGAGTTGATAGAACTATACCAAATTCTAAGGCTTAGGCTAGCCTAAATAAATCACTTCTCTCGAATTTACACTTAATTAACCAAACATAGCTTGAATAGGGTGAAACACTACTTGATTTTTGCGGTCTTTGTAACACGACTAATTACACAACACTCGAGTTTTTATGACACGGTGGTTTAATTCATGACACATAAGCTTGTGTAACATGGTATTCATATCCTACATCTAGTTCTTGCAGTCTTCATGACACAACTAGTAGTACAAAACCTTTGACCATAACTCTGTATAGATACTTAAGTCATATCTTGTTTTAAGCAACGATTTTCTTGGACGTCTTTAGCAATTAATAGTACTAATTATATCTTATAAAAAAATAGTACTAATTATATTAATTGTAATTTCTAAGCAGCTACACATTTACAATGGGCGGCAACGGTGGTGGCAAAGGAGGAGGAAGTGGTGGTGGTGGAGGTGGCAAAGGATGTTGTGGCACTGGCGGGGGTGCAGCCAAAAGTGGTGGGGGTGGCTCTTTGGGCGGTGGTAGCGGTGGCAAGATGGTTGCTCCAGGGAGTGGAGGAGGATCACACATTTCAAGGGACTCTTTTCAAAGTAATCCCCAGATTTATTTTGCTGGACTGCATGCTGGTCAAAAGGGCAAAAAATAGTGATGTTCTTGTTAGGAGCTACATGGGAAATTATCTTATTAATTCTGCTTTATGGATATTATATATAATATGTGATTGAATAAAGTTAAAGTTTGTAATGGGCTTGCTATCCATATGAATCATGTGCTTGGTAGACATATGAATCATGTGCTTGGGTAGATAGCTAGCCTTTTTAGACTGTATGATGAAAGTGGTAATGTGTGCTGTGCAATATATGGTTTTTGTTAATAAAATCGTTGTAATGTCCTACTTGCTTTTGTTTCTGTTTTACATTATTATTTCTTCAATCTCGATAATTACTCATAATAAAGATTACAAGTGTAAACAATTGAACAATTGACCTAGCATAAGTAGAGGTTGAATAATAGAAGTATTAAACCATATCAAAGCATTGCACATCTTAATATAATAATAGTAATACTTGTAGAGTACAAAACGAAGAATGACTCAGAACTTTATTTGACATTGTAAATGATTTTCACACGAAAAAAGGGGTACTATCTACTTTGACAAATGTACAAGTGCATTGAGCTTTTTCGTTTAGTTTTCTTCTTATTTTGTTAATATATAACTTTATAAAACCTTACTTTTTTAAGTATAACTATATTTTAGTCCAATTATGAAAAACTTAAATAAGATAATATCAAACAAACACTAAGTTAATAGTATAGAACTTATGCGGATTAAATTATTAACTTTACATATATGCCTAATAGCTCTATCTGTCACTTTGTCATCCTTATGTCCTGGTCACGTTACATGCAGGGACATAAAATTGGCAAAATTAGATTGGAGTGATCAGATTGAAATGAGTTAATGCATGTGTAACTTATCAATAAATAAAATAAAAATTGTGAAATAGAAATATATTCTTGAATTTGGTTGGTTTAAAATTAAGGTAAGTTTGGTAATTTTTGTAAAGTCACTAGTCAATTTGTGAATCCTAAAGAGGTAAATGGTTAGGATTTTCTCATTGGGTGAGCAAACCCCCTTGTCCCTATGGAAACTCTTCATTACTTATAGCATGTAGAAGAAGACACATTGGCTTTTCTTATTCTCTTCTTACATTTAAATTTCCTTAATGAATGACTGTGTCAACATTGGTTTAGATTCACACCTGTAATTGGTTTATAGTCTGGTATAGTTTCGTTTAGATGCTTGTTACCTTACATATTTATATCCATGAAGATATTAATGCAAAATCATTGATGAATATAAGGTGTTTATTGCTTCCAGGGAAGTATTTATATATTTAAAGGGCGTTTAAAATTATATAACCAAAGGTCATTATAGTATATAGCCAATTTGAGCACATGCCCCCAAGATTCTAATAAAAAAGGATGGACATGGGGTGTATTTATGAGTTAATTCATATTATGTTCTTCTCGAGAAGGTATCTCATGCACCAAGCACATGAGACCTTTTTTCTCACTGACAGAAAAGGCGAATGTGCGCGGCGCATACAAAAGTTTTGCCTTCTTCCCTTATTTGCCAAAAGATATGTGCATTAGTTTGCTTCACCATAAGGATGTTGATGGACCACCCTCCATTGTCTGTTCAATAGTTTGCTACATTCAAAATGAGATTAGACAAAGTTGGAGAGGCATAATGGTTAAGGGTTAGCATAGAAATCGCTAAGGTTGAATCTGACTCTTCATCTTTGCAGCCCTTTTACCAAACCATATTGAGACCATTGTAGGATTTTGTTGTGAAGATGTAGGGAAGGTAAGAAATTTTTTTTAGCAAGGTTTGTGGTCCGAAAGGCTATTTGAGTTTGTTTTATATGATCTTGCATAAAAATGAGGGCAGTGCGAAACTAATGGATATTACCAACTTACCAGATTGTCTCTAACTGAGCAAATATTAATGTAATGGAATCATCTATTTTAGCCATTTGAACGTAAAGAAGTGAGTTTTACCTTCTTTTATATACACAATTACAAAAAGGAACACCAGTGACATTGCATCTGAGTAGATAAGTAATAATGGATAGCATGCAGCGAATCTATAATATAATTTCTAAAGATTGAAATGTAACCTCAATCAAAATAAAGAAACTAACTTTAGAATTCAGGATTTCATTACTGTTACTAGGTAGCAAAAGTAAAGGTCAATTTTCAAGGCATCGATGATATCTTATTAGATTCAAATGAGGTCAAGTTTTTGCTGTGAAGCCATTTATATAGATGAATTATAGGGAGTTTTAGTAAAAAATTTGATGGGAATGGACATTTAACCCAGTCCAAACACGTTAGGCCGTATAGCAACCGATTACTACTTGGATGTTTCGGGCCACTCTTATTATATGTTGCATTGTCGATCAGCCACTACAATCCCGGACAATTCTTTTGCATTATGCATGAATTAAAAAAAAATCTAAATAATTGTAAGGCAATTTTCATGTTTTTAAAATTGATTTAGCCTCTCTTTAAATCTTAATTCATATAAAACCTTGGTTTTTCAAAAAAATAAATAAATAAAGAATAAAACCTTGAATTTTTTTTTTATACATATATAAACTATAAAACCTTGCCTTAATTTAATACAATACATGTGTACATTACACATTTATCCCATTCAAACTTACAAGATATATGGCGCTATAAATTTTATATTATTTACATAAAACTCTGTGAAATGATTAAATATAGTTTTACAACAAACTTATATTTTTCTTTTCTAGTCCAAATGATGCATATAAATACATATGAAGAATATTCCCATCAAAAGAAATAGTTTAGAAAATAGAAAGAAAATAAAACCAACAATTACGTAAAGGAAGAATCACTAAACTGTCTAAAGACTCTAAACATGGTATTATCTTACGTCCAAGTCATTTTTTATTATTTATCACAAACATTCATAAGTTCATATATTATTTCCACTTCTATCATGCATTTTTTTCATACTAGCATTAGTATCAGTATGTGTAAAGTCTTGCAAAATAAAAAAAAGTAACTAATTTTACATATTTTGACTAAAAAAACACCTACGTCAGTGGGTGTAAAATTGTGCATAAATGCACAAGAACTATAGTAACCGTGCATATATATGCACGGTTACTGTAGCACTTACATTTAATATTTTAGTAATTTTTCCTCTCTCATTGTCTCTGGTTGCTCTCACTCTCACCTCACTCTTCCTTTTTCTCATTTGATCAAATCATCAAACCACTACCACTGATCAAATCATCAAACCACCACCGCCGATCGCCACCACCACTGATCTCTCGCCAATCACCTGATCAAATCATCAGACCAGCAAATCATCACTATTAAACCTTCAATGATCTCTTGCCGCACTTGATCTCTCGCTGATCACCACGAAGGCCTCTTCGATTACCGATCGCCACGAAGCCTCTCCGATTGCCGATTGCAACAAATTTCTCGTTGTTTGATCAGTGGATTTCGGGGGTAATGATTTGGCTTTCGAATTGAATGGGTTTCGGATTGAGTGGGTTTCGGATTAAATGAGTTTGTTTTCCTTGATGATGTTAGTTGGGTGGGTGATGATAGTGGCTGGGTGTGAAGTGATCGTTGGTAGTGTTGGGTTTATTAGAGAGAGGGGTAGTGAGTGATGAAATAATAAAAAAAATTGTAAAAGAATGAATATTTTATTGAATAAATATGTAGAATAGATAGACTAGTGTGAGTGTTTTGTAAAAATGAGTGTATAAAATAGAAAAAGTAGTTTTTTTTTTTAGCAAAATAGATAGAAAGTTTGCATCTACTAATGTGGATGCTCTAAGACATTATAAGACTTGTTGTGAAGTGATGAGTTGAAAAAAAAATTGAGTCATATTCATTATCACATTAATTTTTAAATATTTTATGAGTCATATTAATAAGTGTCCTTAGAGCAATTGTGTTAACAACTCATTTTAAGAAAGTTTTGACACCACTTTTTTTTTTTTTTTTTTTTTGGTTGAGAAACCCGACCCTTAGGCCAGTATTATTTCATAAAGGAAAGGAAAAACCATTACAAAGCGTCACGAGTGACTAAAGGAGTTATATCAGCAGGTAAGGAACCCATTCAAACCTGTAGCTCATAACCAAAAACAGCTTTTCTGGCTAAGAAATGGGCAACTGTATTGCCAATACGTTTTACATGAGAGAAATTACAAAATTGAAAACCTGCAGCTAACATGAGAACATCTTGAATAACCTGACCATACTCTGGATTCGAAAACTCTCGGGCAGCAATAGTCTTGATAATCACCTCGGCATCGCCTTCCACTGAGCAGTCAAAACAACCCAACTCTTGCGCAAAGAAAAGGGCCCTTCCTACATGCCATGGCTTCGATTACTGCTGGGGATGAGGGGAGATGAACAAGTTCTGTCATGGCACCAAGCACACCGCCAAAGCAATCACGAACAACAATCCCGAGACCAGCAAAACCCTTTAAATTAAAAGTAGCTCCATCAAAATTTACCTTGAAGCGGGGATAGATGGGAGGAAACCATCTTATAGCTCTATCATTCACCCTTGGGTGGACTTGTTTCAGGTCCTGAGCTTCTAGAAAATCTTGAAGGAGAAGCCTCCGATTTCTGCCTAATTCCCTATCTCGATAGCAGCCTCACCAATGTAGCTGAGTTTCGTCTACCCCAAATCATCCAGAAAATTATAGCAAGGAGATTAACATCAAGGCGGTGTTTCATGTCCAAAACCATCATCCACAAATCAGCAAAAGAACTAACATGGTACCTGAGTAGCTTTTTCAGCACATCATCGGGTTCCCATAAGACAAACAGAGACAGGGGCGGAGCCAAGGGGGGGGCGAGAGGGGGCAGCTGCCCCCCCTGACCTGCCCCAGAATTTGTATATAAATTTTTTTTTTTTTTTGAGAAGCTTATATAATAGTATAATAATAGAGTTTGATGTTAGAAAGTCTAAATTGCCCCTACACATATAAGAAAGCATGTTATTATAAGAGAAAAAAATAATCACCATACTAGTTTTCGTCTTTTCTTAGTGGGCCATTTAAATAGTTAAATTCACTTTTATAGAATTTATTTGCTTCTCACAAGGTCACAGTATATAATACAAACTACAAATTACAAACTGGTATTTTTTAGACATAAAAAAGGTCAATGATGAAAAAATTAAAATCACCTTCTTTTTGTGTATAGAGCATTAAAAAAATCTATTTTGTGTTTTTTCCATTCAGGATTTAAATCACAATATATGATTTAATTTTTTTTCTAATGACCCACATGTATGAAATGATGTGCTAAGTTGAGGAATGTTCTGAAATTGCTGTGAATTTTTATTGTATCCTTGACATGACTTATATTTTCTTTTAATTTTTTTCACAGTTTCATACTCTTTCTATAAATCTTAATTTTAACTACTTAAACAAATAAAGAAACATATGCTTAATTCTACAATTTTTTTTTTAAAGAATGCAAGGCACTGAAACATTAATACAACTTTATAGGTATATTATTATATTTCTAACACTCCTACATTAATTTATTTTCTCAATTTATTTTAATTTCAACATTATGTATTTAGATTTTTTTTTTATTTACTATAATTTGATTATTTTTGTTTTCTTTATTTTAATGATATGAAATATATACACACACATGTAGTTAATTGAGCTTATGATGAAACATGATCATAATAATGAGTATCAAAGTGTCATTTAATCTTGCCCCCCTGAGTTGAAATCCTGGCTCCGCCACTGAACAGAGATGTACACTTCCAGAGAGCATGCACAGTGTCTTCGCTGGCAGAATTACAACCCTAGCACCAAACACAGCTAACCACATTCCTCTCCACAAATTACAATGAGTCGGGAGAGCATTATCAGTAGCTCTCCAAATCATGTGTTTGACACCACCTTTATGAGAGAAAAAAACACTGTCAAATTTTTTTTTTTTTTCCCTCATCAAAACTTTCTTAAAATAATTTATTAATAATAGCTCTAAGGCATATGTTAAAATTTATTATCTTTTTTAATAAATTGACAAAAAAACCTTTAATATTTTTCATGGAAATACTATTCTTCTATATAATTAGATCTTTCCTTCTGTAAACCAACCCACAACAAGTAAAAGGCACCCCACTCTCACTAGTCACTACTAAATGAATTTAATATAGTTATGAGTTTGGATGAAGTGTATGTATGGAAGAATAATAATGACGTGACTATAAAATTAGGTGGGGTATTATTATTATGAAGAATTTTTTTATTACAGTGGAATATATAGAAGGGATAAATGGCAACTGGCAAGTGCAAAAGATTTCGCGTAGCCAATTGTTGCACAAAAGGTGGCACCTAATTATAATCAGCAAAAAAAAAAAAAAAAAGGTGGCACCTAAATCCTAATTATGGGTTTGTGTTAAAATATTTGTACAAAATCTATAATTTGGACTGCATGTTGGTGGTGTGATTTTTGGTTGGTGGTGTGTTAGTACATTTAACATTGTCTCTATAAATTATTGAAAATGAATATAATAAAATATTGGTACGTGTCACCATCTTGATTGGAATTTGATTGGAAAATTGACTTGCTGTGGCAAATTAATATAATAAAGTCTATAGGTTCAAGTCTTATTATGTTTTTTTTTTTAATTTAAAAAAAATCAAGGTTCACATACCATTTTTCTCATTTGAATAGGTTTGTATACGCTTCTCAAAAAAAAAGTAAAAAGAGAAAAGGCAAATAGGTTTTTATACTGACTGTCACATTAAATATTAAATAAATAAAATAAAATCTTGAGCATAAAATAAACCCTCTCAAATGAAATGGAGAAGATTGTGTTTTTTTAATAGGATATATTTTGATTAAATACATATGACAAGTTTTTAAAATTCTATCCATCTATTTTGAAATGAGTTAATTTTATTCAATCGCATCATCAATAATTTTAATTGAAACTTAAATTGTGAGTCATGTTTGTTTAAATGTTCAAACCTTGATTTTTTTTTTCTCTATTGTTACAATAAAAAAGTATAAAATCATTGATTTATGTTCAAATGATAAATAATCTCTTCTTGTCCTTCAAGAACACTTAGAGGTCGCAAGTTTCATCCACCATACTATCGATTCATGGGATTTTCAAGATGTCTCATGGACAAAGAGTAGAATAATTTGACCAAAAACTAGGACACCACTTCCTTATATACTAAAAAATAAATTTAAAAATCTCTCTCCCTACTTTGATTATTGATCTAGTCTATCCTAATTCCTAACTGCTTCCCCTTCATTTTAAGGGTATTATGTTATTTCTTCCACATCACGACCAAACTTTTAAAGAAATATGAGTAGATACAAAAATATCACATATCACACAATGATGCCATTCCCGCCAAAAACCCTCGGTGTCAATGACTCAATGTAATTACATCTTCTTGATTATAATTGATTGAAAAAGTCCAGGTATAAGTTTTTGTGTGAATGGAAAAATGAAGAGTTGAATAGGCCTCAAGTTTCTGATTTGGAGAAGAGATTCTGGAATAGTATTTGGAAGATTAAAGTACCGGGAAAGATTAAGCATTTCATTTGGAAAGCTTGCTCAAATTCTTTACCGACAAAAGAAAACTTGTTGAAACAAAAAATCCTTCAAGCAGTGTGTCACTATTGCTCAAATGGCTCCGAGGATGTTTTACATTCAGTGTGGAGTTGTGACAAGTTGAAAGAGGTTGGGGAAATAGATTTTGGTTGAATGGACGGGTCTGGAGTTTAGTGGAACTCGTTTTCCTAGCTGTTGAAGATGATCCCAAGCAGGCCACATTCAGTTGCTCTGTTTGCAGCTACAGTTTGGTCGATCTGGTACCACCGAAATAAAACTCGTCTGAATGAAGCTTCTTTGATCCTTCTAAAAAATAGCAAGTTTCGCTCAAGATTACATCTATGACTTTAATAATCTGATCAATATCCCTTCATGCTCACGTTGTGCAATCTCACGAAGATGGCGCTCACCTACATCAGATTGTTGGAAGGTAAATTTCGATTGCACAATGTTTGGAGAGTTTGATGAAGCTGGTATAGGAGTGGTTATCCGAAACTCCAAGGGTGAAGTGAGGGCTGCCTTGTCCGAGAAGATCAAGAAGTCGCCTACTGTGGATGTCCTGGAGTTGCTTGCTGCAAAGCGAGCAGTATTCTTTTCCCTTGAAATTGGTATTACAAAATCAGTGTTTGAAGGGGATGCCGAAACAGTGATCAAGGCACTACAGTGTGGTGGTTGGGAAAGAGCTCGGGGTGGTCATCTCATCAAAGATATTTTTGCACTCTTTTCAGAGTATTTCCTTCTCTCATGTTTTATGGCAAGGCAATGCAATTGCACATGCCTTAGCCCGAAGAGCAAGACATTCCTTCCCTTTGTCTGTTTGGAGGGAGCATGTTTCACAAGACATTGCATCTTTTGTTTTGTCTGACTTTCAGTTTCTTAAATAAAACGCAGCGGCAAGTTTCTTTCTCAAAAAAAAAAGTTTACATTTTGATGATGCAGTTAGGCAGATAACATCAGTGGATTTAGAATGCAAAATTGAAATGAAGATTTTTCAATCCAGCTAAATTCCTGTATATATACTGATAATATCCACTTGGTCACCAAGAAGATAGATAGAATCATAGAGGATGGAAAAGATTAAATGTAAATGAATATATTTGCAATCTTGCTTCTGGTATAGATTCCAATGATAATCTAGATATTTGAGAATATCTGCAGATTGTAGCTCCACAATGGCTTAGTTTTAATGGTCGAAGGAATCAACATTCTAAAAAAAGAGTATTCATGTAATGCCTTTCAAAAAGAATGGGATAAGCTTTTACAAGTGTAATCATCATATTGGATGAAGAAACCAAGTGCTCTACCTTTTAAGAATTATTCAAGATAGTGGTCAGGGATGTGATAGAAAATAACCAATACATGTTTGCGCAACACTTCCATAAGTTCAAATTTTTGTTTTTCCAAAGTAAAGTTATAATTAATTAAAAGCACTAAAACTAAAAGTATAGATCCATTTGGGCGCAAGGGCTCAAAATTATGTTCCAAACTTCTTGTGAAGCTGATAGTCTGATACC
This sequence comes from Castanea sativa, assembly GCF_040712315.1. Taxonomy (NCBI): domain Eukaryota; kingdom Viridiplantae; phylum Streptophyta; class Magnoliopsida; order Fagales; family Fagaceae; genus Castanea; species Castanea sativa. The sequence goes on from NC_134020.1 coordinate 54,361,073, forward strand.
AAATTTTATTTTTATTTTTAGAGAAGAAGCAGCGAACACAAGTACATAGAAAAATAGATTTTATCAACTATAGTAAGCAGTCTCCTATAAGTAACCATCTTGCTCACCAATTAAAGGAATCCTCCCAAGAGCAAAGTAGAAGATATGAATGCTCATCACTCTAAGGAATGCACCTAAGAGATACAAAACAAGAAACTCCACCTATCGGATTCTACCAAATGAGAAAAGATAAACAAGGGAAGATACAAAATCCTTCTAAAAAATCACACTCTCAATTCTCTCTATAATTAATTTTGAAAATGACCCAAAATGCTGACTCCAACTTCTATGAACTTTAAGTAAATAATGTAATTAATTAGTTTTTTTTTTTAAAGAAAAAAAAAAGGAGTGGCCAATATAATTGGTCATACTAGGCTTCCTCCCAGGAGTGGTCTTTTGATGTGTCTCATACTTATTCCACAAACTCCTGTTAAAAGCCCAGGCCTACGTAAGCATGCATTTGTAGGACAAATAACCTAGTCTTTACTTGGATTAGGTTAAGGTTATGCTGGATTTTTCTATGCGTACTATCTAAAGTACAATATTGTGTTGTGAATATCAGTTTAATTTGCTCTATTCTTTTAAAGAGCATAAGATGCTTTATTATTTTCTACAAAAGGATTTGAAATTGTAGGAGAAAAACTTCAAGCATCAACCAATTCTAGAACAAAGACTGTTCATTCATCAACTTCTAGTTGGTTTGGTTAAAGGGCAGGACATTACTAACAATAATTTTTCAAATCTCGTCTTTTAATTGCAGAGGTTTATTGTGAACTTTCCAAGCAAGCCAAATGGAGTTAAGAAGGGTAACAAACCATAGAACATGATTTAGTCTTTTTTGGAATGCCTAAAATAATCGAATTTGAAAGTCCTTTGTATGCAATTTGTCTAAATTATGCAGTAATCAGAAGATGCTTGCATAGTGAGAAATGCAAGTCATAATAATTTCCTTGTGAATTATAATCTTCTATATTTCTTAGGATAACTCCTAAGTTGAATTGTTAAAATTCTATCCATCCATTTTGAAATGAATGAATTAGCTTTTACTTATCATCACCATTTGGTTAGACGTTGATTATCACCATATTAATATTTATTTAAATTATTGAAGATGTGACTCGCTTCAAAAAAAATTATAGTCATTTCAAAAAAAATTATTTGACAAGCAGGAACTTTTATTGGAACACACTGCTAAACTCAGTTACAGAATTCCAAACCCAAAGACTTATCTAAGTCTATGCACAAACTCAATTACAGATACAAAGAGAAACACAGCTAAAACTACAATTCAATCAACTCTAGAATACATAAAAGGCACAGGAATATCCCCAATATCAGCATAAATTTCTATTCTGTACAGAATATATGAACCTTCATTTAGTAGCTAGTCGCGCTTTTATCTCATTTGATGGACTGGACTTCTCCAGACTTGACCACTCACTTCAAAATTGATGGATATGATTATAGAAATTCCGTAGTGAACTACCCTAAGCACTCTAAGGAATTGTAATCCTTGTTCTTATTGTACAAAAGCCTAAAAATTGAGGAAAGGTATCATTATCTTCCCTATTTCCTAAACAAATATATTGGTCATGATATCTAGTATCAACCTTCAAGACTCTAAAAACATCTAGAGAGATTACCTTTCTCTTTTTACCTCACCTACCACTATCGTATCATTTAGATGAAGTTAAACTCATCACCATCGTGTCCTAAGGCTGAAGCCTGCAAATAATATGATAATACATATTAATATTGCTTTTCCTAAAATAAACTTATTAGTAGTATTACCAAATCCATGATGAGGAAATAGAGACCCCAAAAAAGAGAAGAGTTTACTAGTACACAAAATATTTTCAGATAATTCTGATTTTAAACACCGCAAAGTTGTTGCAGAACTAATAATGAACAACACAATAATCACACAAGCGTTCACAATACTTTTTTTTTTTTTTTCCCTCTTTCCTGATAGGTAAACATTCATGATACTCAACCATTGAGGCACTACTTTGACAGAAAAATGAAGACATCTGTAACAAGTAATAACATAGAACTTACATTGTGGCATGACTAATTGATGGGACAGAGTTGTAAAAGCATAAAACTTAATGACACCCCCCTTTTAGTGTAAAGACCACGAAATTTTTTTAAATCATAAGGTCACTTCAGTCAAAGCATATCAAACTGCCATACTTAGTGATCCAAAATAAAGATATCCAAAATATTTTTGCAGTAATTGCCTATACAATATATGTAATATTCAAGCAACACTATACGATAACACTATAACAGAAAACAGAATATGCATTTCAGAATGTGTATAGTGTAAACCAGAACAAGAAGTCCAATCTTTCTATAAATCATAACACAAAAAATTTTACATTGATTTTTTTTTTTTTTTTTCCATTTTGCTGAATGAGGGCCTTGACTTACATTAATTTTTGCTAAATAGGTCTTTATATACAGTGGGAGCACTTGCTTATAAAGTTTCGAATTATCTGGGCTCACTCCCCTTGGCCAATCAAATTTGAAGAGATGAATTGAGCCAAGTTAGTTCTCCAACTTGAAGATAAGCTGATGATTCCAATAGAAAAAGCGAGGAACTTTAGACTATTTGCAGCCATTACCAACAACATAATATGGAATACTAGGAACAAGCTTATGAATCAACAACAAAGGGAAGTTCTTGATCCCATTCTCTTAATTTTTTTAAATTAAATAGGTATACACTGATCATGTTTCTTCTTGGGAATTTGTAGCTGGAGATTGGAGAAAGAAGTTGCATATGGAATCCGCCACCTTTCCCCTATGTCAAGATTTTCAATGCTGCAGTTAGAGAGGAAAAGACATGTATAGTAGCAGTTGGACCCAGATTATAGAGAATCAAAGCCCCTGGCTGAAGCTCATGCGGCTCTCGTAGTGATAACAATAGCAGCGGAAATGGGATATGGAAATTGGGTTTGTGAAGGAGACACTCTAAATATTATTATCTAGTTACAGAACCACTCTCTGGAGCGTGATTGGTCTATTGAGCACCTAATTGAGGAAGCTAGATACTTTTTCAATTTTTATCTGATTGGGTGTAAATCACACTTTTAGAGAAACTAATCTTGTAGCCAAAATATTGCTAAGTGGGCCTTTTTTTGTAATATGTCAGGATTGATCCCCATCCCATCCATTCCAGACCGTTGCTTTTGTCCTTAGGATAGAGATGGAGGTAAAACCCCTCTTTTGCAGCACTTTTCCTCTGTTTAGTTTTGCTCTTTTTTAATAAAGTATTTCTAGGCACCAAAAAAAATAGATGGAATTATTGTGGATAAATTTCATTGCAAAGCCATCCCCCATAAATTTTATGATAGTCATAGCTAACTTAACAGTAGAAATCGATAAGACAAGTGAATGAGGCTTTGTGGATTCTTTACTACAAAAAGGAATTGAAAAGTTATTAGACAAGACCGCTTATAGCACAGAGAAAGTAAGTTAGCAACTGCAATATTAAAGAGTGCTTTATTGAAATTTAATGATGTAAACAGCCAACGGTTGCATTAAGAAGCATAAGTCAATTGATTGCCTAACCAAATTAATGGAAAATTATGGAAGTCCCTCTATATATATATTTTTTTGATAGGTAATCAGAGAACTGTTATTAAAGAGAAAAAATGAAAAGTACAAGTTGTTCATGATGATGAACAACAAGAAACAGAGAAAACAAACAGCAAAACAAAAGATAAGGAAATCAGAAAGATAATCTAAGGGAAAGAATAAACTCTATATTTTTTAATTGTAGAAATGATCCAATCAAAGAATATCAATGATGAAAATGACAACTTGAGAACATGGGTCTTAACCAGGACATACAATTGGTAGCAGATGATGTGCAATTGTTGGAAAACAACTCTTATCTTTCATTTCCACTGCCAAGTGCCAACCAGTATCATATGCTTCAGAGTGATGGTGATTTCACCTTCAAAATGAGTTAATTTCATTAGCATATCATATCTTATTAGCTAAAAGGCCCTTTTTATTGGACAGGATTGCTATGATAGAGAATACTATTAATAATGGGCAATTACAACACAAGAAATATGATCTCTCATTTTAGTTTGTATGTCGAAATCAAAATTAATATGATAGGATAATGGAAATATCTTTAAAAATGCTGAATTATAAAAAATTAATCCTGTGTCTCTTTCTGTTAATGAATATTCAAGATAGATCTGGATTGCTACTGTATGTTTCTTTTTACCTTGTTTATGTTTTATATTTCTTTATTCAGAGTTTTTTACTTCTAATTATTTCTGGTTGAATGTGCGGTCTTCAATAGGTGTAAATTAATTAAAAGGCAAGCTAGTAATAAGAAAGTGCATACATCAAATAATACTGAAGATCTCTACTTACATTCCCAAGAAGCACCTTCCTCAAACCATCTCTGACTCTTGAACCTCTAACTTGAAATATATGAAAAAACCTTCACTTCCCATTTAGGTAATGCAGAATTGGTAAATAACGAACAAGCTAATGCAGCCTTTACTTTTACTCACATTCACTAAGTTGAATATTCTTTGTCTTACACTTCATCTATATCTCAATAGCTAAAATTGATTCAAATCTCAGCAATCTGCTGTAAAAGGGAATTTACTTGGAACATGTTCTGTCTTGCTAACCATGATGTTTCTTGACACCAACTAAGAAGCAATGAGTTCCATGATGAAAAATCAGGAGCAATATCCTTTTCTAACATTTGTGAAAAGAGCCCAAAAGCCATTTGAAAATCCCCCTTCCTACAAAGAGCATCAACCAAGGGATTATAACTTCCTATATCAAGTTTGCAACCCCTCACAACCATGTCGTCAATGAGCTTAAAAGCACTACTGACCATTCCTTGCCTGCAGAACCCACTAATCAGAGCATTGAATGTTGGTGCAAGTGGATAATAACCACGTCCAACCATCTCATTCATCAGCTCAAATGCTTCACGCATATACCCTCCTTCACAAAATCCATGGATTAAATGGTCATAAACAAGAACATTTGGAACTCCCCCTTCTCCAAGTATCTGACCAAAAACCTTCTTTGCATCCTCAATAGCACCCTCTTCACAAAGGCTTAAAATTCTCAAGCTCCTATCAACTGCTCTAGGGAATAACTTCCCCATCTGGGTCATAAATGTGAGTGCTTCATCTAACTGATTCTCCTTATACAGACCATATACCACACTATCATAAGGGCTTAAACGACCCCTAGATCCCTCCTTACTCTCCTCCATTATTTCCAAAATCTTAAACCCATCTTCCATCCTCCCTCCTGAACACAAACCTTTAATTAATGTATCGTATGTAACAAAATTCCAATTAATTCCATCTGTTTTCATCTCATTAAACAGATCAAGAGCCAAATCCAACTTTTCAGACTCACAACAACCAGAGATCAATATATTGTATGTGTCCACATTTGGAAGACAGCCCTTTCTTTCCATCTCCTTCAAAAGACGATGCCCAACTTTCACTTTCCCTAATCTACAAAACCCCTTTATCAAAGTGTTATAAGCCACAACATCCAAGACACTTCCCTTACTATCCAATCTGTTCAAAATGTCAACAGCCTCAGTTACACGACCAACTTTGCAGAGAACTTCCAGCACCTTAGTCCCTGTTACAACATCAGGCACAAACCCCAGATTCAAGCACTTCTCTAAGAGAACAAGAGCTTGAACTAAATTCTCTTCTTTACAATACGCAGATATTAAGATATTAAAAGTCACATCATTAAGCTCCTCCATCTCATTCATCAAGCTCCTTGCTCTCCCAACTTTCCCATTCCTGCAAAGTGCATGAAGTAAAGTGTTATAAATCACAGTATTCGGTATGAATTCCCTAGACTTCATCACTTGCAACAGTTTGAAACCATCACCAATCCTATTAGTCAAGCAAAGCCCCTTCATTAAGATCCCGAAAGTGTATTCATCACCTTCAACACCGCTCCCCATCATCTTCTTCCTATAAAACTCTCGAGCCAAATCAATATCTTCCTTAACAAGAACATCAAGTACTGAATTGAAAATCCTCAAAGAAGGTTTCTTTCCAAACTGAGTAACCAAGTCAACCACTTTGATCACCCGCTTAACCATACGTGCCCGCCCTAGACCACGGACGATCGTGATAAAAATGTCTTCATCAGGAGGTGACCCAATTGCATTGGGCATTTCTTGAAGCAATTCCTTTACAATATCGAAGCGGCGGAAAGTACAGAGCTTGTGGATCAATGCACGGTACGTGGATTGAGAGTGGGTAAAATTGGGGAGTTTGGAAGCCCATTTGAAGGTTTGAAGGGCTTGGGAGACTGACTTTTGGTCTAGAATTAAATGGGCAATGTGCTGTTGGGATGGAACAGGAGATGATGAGGATGAAATGCATTTTAATTGCAGGCTGCAAAAAAGAAATCTCTGATAAGTTAGTGAGCAGAAGATTGGAAGCGTTGAAGGGTTGGAGATTTGGCGCATGAAGTGCTTTGTTTCCAACACCAACTAATTTATTTTCATACTGGGTGCTGAGTTATTAACTATTATACTTGATCCAATGCCACATCACAAAATCTTATGCCCTGCACCAAGAATTGTAGATAAAGCAAAACAGTATGATCAAAGTGCATACATTTTACACATAAGTAATTCAAAGTTTAGCTTTTTTAAATTGGTATTTGTACATTGAATGTAGCTTTCCTCTCCATCACATTTAAAAGGCTATGCCATTGGGTATGAAATACAGAAAGAAAATCAAACTCTCTCCTATTCTATTCCTATTTTCTGAACTATAATTAATCATCATTTTTATCATTCATAGTAATAAAAATACTATTTTTTTAAACTCTCTTGCGCAAGCATCCCCCAATAATGAACAAATTAAACCCTCTACTCTTTTCCTCATTTGTGTTCTTAATGTTGTTTCTTACTTCACATTTTTATATGTGGTTTTAATTTTTCAATACATTTAAATTTGCAATCTTTATTTCATGAGTTGTTCATCACCTTTCACTCTTAATCATCCATAATCCACAGCGTCAACAAGTAATGCAAAAAAAAAAATATATATATATATATATATATATATACACACATACACACACACAACTGAAATATGTTTTTTGGTCCTATTTTGTTTTTTCGTCTAATTAGAAATCCTCACTCAGAACTAACAACAAACACCTTACCTACACTCTATAAACAAACAAACCCATTTTTTCTTAAAGTCCCCAAACTCCAAAATCAGCCAGAATCAATAAAAAAGGAACCTTGAAGATACCATTCATTCGAAATCGTCATGCAGCTCGAGCCGCCACAGAGTCGTCCCAGGAATGCAATGCAAAGCTCTGTTTCTGATCTCTGTGTAGTATAATAAAGCATAAAGTGCTAGAGATGGTTCGGGCTTTGTTAATGTGGATAAGTGATAAGAACTGAGTGGGCTGGGCTTGAATAACAAAGAATTTATAAAACTGGGTTGCTTCAGGTTTAAATTTTGATTGAAACAGACATTTAACCCAACCCAAATGCTTTTAGCCCAATAGCAATCTCTTAATACATGGATTATTGTTTCTGGCTCACCAAATCTGGGGCAAAGCTTTAGCGTACAGAACTAGGGCCCAGGGGTAAAGATGGGTCCAGTGTCCAGTTACATTGCACTTATTAGGATGGTGACACATATTCAAAAGTGTTCTGGTTTAATGTTCACTATTAATGAAATTAAACTCATCAGAATGGTGACACGTGTATTAATAGGACCCAAACCAAATTTGAAGTTTAGTAGATAAAGATAAAATTTTTATTTCGAATCTTATCATGAATGAATTTTCATATACAGCAAATATATTTTTTTAGGGACACTCTTTTTTTTTATTAGGTACACTCTTTAATATGTTGCATTATGCATTGCAAAATTGTCTATGCCTCAACTTTTTTTCTTAAATAGGTCTATGCCTCAACTTTGGCCAACTTTAATCTCATGGGATTAACAATAATAATTTATATTTCATTTATTTTTTTGGGTTGAGAAACTTATATTTCATATTATAAGAACATTTCAATTGTTAATAAATTTATATTTCATGTTATCAAACTATCAAAAGCACCAACGAGCAACGAGGTAGGTAAAGTGGGTGCTCACAAATAGTTGGAAGAAATCATGTTTAAAGGAAGAATGATAGAAAATGCAGCACACCATGATTAAAATTGACTGCTTTAGCAAGCTTTATCAATGCTTTACTTTTGTAAAGCAACCATGATTAAGTTGCTTTTATTTTTTTTTTCTCTGGATAACCATGATCAAGTTACTTTTTTTGTCGGTAGGAACTAGGAAGCTTCAAACATCAATTCATTCAAACAGTAGACATACAGAACCTTTACCTTTAATTTGCAAAAAATTTATATAATGTAATATATTAAAGTGAAAGTTGAATAAAATTTAAAATTAGATTTTAATTACACTATAATGTTATAATTGTTATCTCAAATTATATTTCAAACGCTTTCAATTTTATCTTAAATGTCTTTGAAATTTAATTTACTTCTAGTTCATCTAAAAGTATTTTTAACTCATTTGACGCTACTTCTAACTGATTTAAAACTAATATAATTTCAAATTTTTACAATGAAAATTTTTTCATGCTCTAAAAAAAATAGTTGTTCATTTTAAATATTTTCATAATAACTCAATTAATTGTATCATAATAACAAAATTTACTTACGAGTTTTAGTTAGCTCAACTAATAAAGTCTTTAATGGTTATATAAGAGATCTGGGAGTTCAATTCCCATCTACACCAAAAACTGATTAGTGTCTAGATCTGAAGATAAAGAGTTATCATCAAGAGCAAACGCCAAATGTTAAAACTCTCTAAAAAAATAAAAACAAAATTTACTTACAAGATTTACTCTTTCAAATGTTATCCTTACAAGATTTTTCAAGAGTTGGTAAAAAATAAAAAATAAAAATGAGAGCGTTAAACTTAAGTACTGTACCCCCTTTTCCTTCCTTATTTACTTCCCCCCCCCCCCCCCCTTCTTCTCTCACTCACACACACACACTCACACTCACACTCACAAACACTCTCTAAGACACCTTAGGCTCAGTTTCTCCAAGATTTTAAGGTAAAATCCTAAGTCCTTTTATTTTCATCTTGTTTGTTAGTTTTTATTATACTTGATGGATATCCTTGAGATTATGAGTGATTTTGGGTGTTGGTAGATTTTTATGACAAATGGTTAAGGGTCTTCACAAAAGGTGGTACCCCCTTTGAGGTTTCTCAATAATTTAAATTTGGGGGTTGGATTCCTAACATTTAATAGTTGATAAATCTAACTTTAGTTACTATTGAGTTTATTTGGGCAAGTTGAGGGTTTGAGCTTATTGTCTTGAATGATGTTGTGATACTAATTGCTTTAATGGATCAAAGGAATGAACTCTCAACAGACCAAAAATTCTCAATTTCTAAAGGAATTTTGGGGATTTTCAGAAAATTGTTTAATATAAAGTTTATTGCTTAATTGTGGACCCAATGATTTTAGACACATTTGGATGGGATTGATTTAAAGATTTTTGGATGGGATTGATTTAAAGATGGGCTTCATAAGCGTAACACGAGACTTTTGTCTAACCATGTAAAATTGATGTCTTATTAAGATTTCAAAACAATTTTGGGTTTGTGGTGGCCTTGTGTCAATAAGAGAGTGGTCTCAAAGCAAGTCACTTCTCTCGAATTTACGGTTAATTAGCCAAACATAGCTTGAATAGGGTGAAACGCTACTTAATTTCTGCAATCTTTATGGCACGACTAATTACACAACACTTGAGTCTTTATGACATGGTGGTTTATATCATGACACATAAGCTTGTGTAACACATAAGCTTGTGTAACATGGTATCCATATTTTACATCTAGTTCTTGCAGTCTTCATGACACAACCAGAAGTATAACACCTAAATTTTTATGAAACATTAGTTATCATGGTACTTTATAAGATTGGGATCTCTTTTGAATGGAATTCTTATGGAGATTTCCTTGGTGTTAGGTGGGAAATCTTTTGAAATGGATTGTCTTAGAAAAAAATTTATGCAAGTTCCTTTGGTCTATGGCCTTCTCATGCACTAAACCTTTGACCATAACTCTCTATAGATACTTAAGTCATATCTTGTTTTAAGCAACAATTTTCTTGGACATCTTTAGCAGTTAATATTACTAATTATATCTTATAAAAAAAATAGTACTAATTATATTAATAGTAATTACTAAGTAGCTACACATTCAGAATGGGCGGCAACGGTGGTGGCAAAGGAGGAGGAAGTGGTGGCGGTGGAGGTGGCAAAGGAGGAGGCTCTGGCACTGGCGGTGGTGCAGCCAAAAGTGGTGGGGGTGGCTCTTCAGGCGGTGGCAGCGGTGGCAAGATGGTTGCTCCAGGGAGTGGAGGAGGATCACGCATTTCAAGGGACTCGTTTCAAAGTAACCCCCAGATTTATTTTGCTGGACTGCATGCTGGACAAAAGGGCAAAAAATAGATGTTCTTGTTAAGAGCTACATGGGAAACTATCTTATTAATTCTACTTTATGGATATTATATATATTTATATATGGTGATTGAATAAAGTTAAAGTTTGTAATGGGCTTGGTAGACATATGAATCATATGATTGGGTAGATAGCCCTCTTAGACTCTGTGGTGATAGTAGTAATGTGTGCTGTGTAATATATGGTTTTTGTTAATAAAATAATTTTAATGTCCTACTTGCTTTTGTTTCTGTTTTACATTATTATTTCTTCAATCTAGATAATTACTCTTAATAGAGATTACAAGTGTAAAAAATTGAACAATTTACCTGGCATGAGTAGAGGTTGAACAATTGAAGTATTAAACCATATCAAAGCATTGCACTTCTGAAAATAATAATAATAATAATAATAATAATAATAATAATAATAATAATAATAATAATACTTGCAGAGTACAAAACGAAGCATGACCCAGAACTTTATTTGACAATCTAAATGATTTTTATACACGAAAAAAGGGGTACTGTCTACTTTGACAAATGTATAAGTGCATTAAGCTTTTTCGTTTAGTTTGCTTCTTTTTTCTTTTTTCTTTTTTTTGTTAATATATAACTTTATAAAACCTTCCCTTTTTTAAGTATAAATATATTTTAGTCCAATCAGGAAAAACTTAAATAAGATAATATCAAACAAACACTAAGTTCATAGTATAGAATTTATGCAAATTAAATTATAAACTTCACATATATGCCAAATAGTTCCTTCTGTCACTTTGTCATCCATGAGCTAATGTCCTAGTCACATGACACACAAGGACATAAAATTGTCAAAATAAGATTGGAGTGATCAAATTGAGCTAATGCATGTGTAACTTATCAATATATAAAATAAAAATTGTGAAATAGAAATATATTCTTGAATTTGGTTGGTTTACAATTAAGGTAAGTTTGGTAATTTTTGTAAAGTCACTAGTCAATTTGTGAATCTTGAGGAGGTAATTGGTTAGGATATCCCATTGGGCGAGCAAACCCCCTTGTCCCCTCAAAAACTTTTCATTATTTGCAGCATGTAAAAGAAGGCACATTGGCTTCTCTTATAGTATGGTATAGTTCCGTTTAGATGCTTGTTACCTTACAGATTTATATCCATGAAGATATTAATGCAAAATCATTGATAAATATAAGGTGTTTATTGCTTCCAGGGAAGTATTTTTTAATTTAAAGGTTGTTTAAAGTTATAAAACCAAAGGTCATTATAGTACATAGTCTATTTGAGCACATGCCCCCAAGATTCTAGTAAAAAAGGATAGACTTGGAGTGTATTTATGAGTTAATTCATGTTGTGTTCTTCCTAAGAAGGTATCTCATACGTCGGGCACATGAGACCTTTGTCTCATTGACAGGAAGGGCGTACGCACGCAGCGCATACAAAAGTTTTTCCTTCTTCCCTTATTTGCCAAAAGGTATGTGCATTGGTTCACTTCACCATAAGCATGTTGATGGACCACCCTCCACTGTCTGTTCAATAATTTCCTACATTCAAAATGAGATTAGACAGAGTCGGAGAGGCATAATAGCTAAAGGTTAGCATAGAAATCACTAAGGTCGAATCCGACTCTTAACACTTCATTTTTGTAGCCCATTTACCAAACCATGTTGAGACCACCGTGGGATTTTGTTGTGAAGATGTAGGGAAGGTAAGAAATTTTTTTTAGCAAGGTTTGTGGTCCGAAAGGCTATTTGAGTTTGTTTTATATGATCTTGCATAAAAATGAGGGCATTGCAAAACTAATGGATATTACGAACTAACCAGATTGTCTCTAACTGAGCAAATATTAATGTAATGGAATCATCTATTTTAGCCATTTGAATGTAAAGAAGTGAGTTTTACTTTGGGTGCAAAAACAAGTGAGTTTTACCTTCTTTTATATACACAATTGCAAAAAGGAACACCAGTGACATTGCATCTGAGTAGATAAGTAATAATAGATAGCATGCAGAGAATCTATGATATAATTTCTAAAGATTTAATTGTAACCTCTATCAAAATAAAGAAACTAACTTCAGAATTCTGGATTCCATTACTGTTACTTGGTAGCAAAAGTAAAGGTCAATTTTCAAGGCATTGATGATACCTTATTAGATTAACATGAGGTCAAGTTTCCGCTGTGAAGCCATTTATATAGATGAATTATAGGGAGTTTTAGTAAAAAAAATTGAAGGGAATGGACATTCAATCCAGTCCAAACACGTTAGACCCAATAGCAATCGATTTCTACATGGATGTTTCGGGACACTCTTATTATTCGTTGCCTCAGTGGCAAGTAAGCTCGTACAGCAAAAAATGCCATAACGAAAAATAAAATGGGTTGAAGAAGAAAAGGAAGCTACCATGGAAGAATTGGAAATGTACATATAAGGTAGAAGAGCTGAAAGTCGAGTTAGAAAGTGTTTACTCAAAAATCAGATTTTTAGAACTCGAAATCATTGAGGAGGCAAATGCAAAGATGGATAGGATATCCAGCAAGACTCCATGGTAAGAGAATACAAACAATTGTTCAATGGCCTAAATAGTAAATAGAGCCTTGACCCTAGAAGGCAAAAATGCATACTAAACTACATGAGTGTTACTGGATCTTTTGCCTTTAGCCGAGTTCTCATTCCCGCAATCTCATTCCCACACAACGTGCAATGTATTTTATTATTAGTTTCCTCTAATATTTTAATAATTTCCTTGTAAAAATTTTAGTATTTAGCATTCAAAATTTTTCTTGTTAAAAATTGTAATATATAGTGCAAATAGATAGACGATTAAAGTAGTGTAGTGATTTGATTATACTATATGTATTTACAAATTTGAAAATTGCATGATATAATGATTAGTATAGATAGACACGTTTCATTCCTACTAAAAAATGCAAATATAATTGTGATAAGATAAGTCTTTATCCTTGTCACAAATTACATCATTAAAGTAATTAGTATGATATAGATGGTAATTGTGAACCATTTAAAATTTTTTTTTTAAATCAATACTTTTTACACTAGCAATTTTTCTAAATGTTTGTGTAAGTAAGAAAGTAACTTTTAATTGTGGGAGAAATTATCCAATTCAATCGAAGGGTCACGTCAATAATATCTAGTGGTTCCCTAACCAATAAAATGTTACAATGTGTTCTAATATTAGAGGCACAAAGAAGAAAGATATGAACCATTGATTCCAAAGGAGGGAGTACTCATATATAGGAAAGAAAGCAATTGAAATATACACTTTGAAACTCAATCATCTTAATTAATATTTACAAAAAAAAAAAAATTATCTCTAGAAGTGGTTTCCAACTATTGATTGGATTTGCTTTACTAACGTTAGAAAATTTGCTATTTAAACTAATAAAATTAAATTTCGAGGAACAATAGACTTTATTTCAAAAATTAATTAATTAATTATGAAATTTATAAATAAGAATTAAAAATACAAAACACAATCATGTCCTTCGATTGCAAAAATTGAAGCAAGCTCCCAAAAGATCATGTCCTACTATCATAAAGAAGAAAAAAGAAAAAAGAAAAAAGAAAAAAGATCTCGTACATTTTTAAATTACAAATAAAATAACTTTGGGGTAACTAATAACAAATTTTTTTTTCTCAAATCTATTAAATTATAAACCTCACATTCAAAATTTCAAAAACAATTCTAATAGTTCAGGCTAATAAAGAAAAAAAAAAACTCCATCTATTAGTGTACAATAGGATACATAAGTGTGTGTGTGTGTGTATATATATATATATATATATATATATATATATATATATATATATATAAAAGTAAAAATACAAAAAGACCAACAAATAATGTGTATAAAAAAAATTAAAAAAAAAAAATGGAATAAGGTTTAGAGGGTTAGAGGCTGTCAAAACAATATATTTGTTACTACAATGACATCCGTCACATACCCATCAAATCAAAACTCCCAAAGTCATCCTTGTGGCTTCACCCCTTTGTCAAAAAATCAATCACAAATCATCATAAACCCAACACAAAAGCTCCAGCACTAAAAATCTCAAACAACCAAAGACCCATATTCAATTAAAACCCTCACAAAACCCATGATGACCTCTAACCTCCACATCAAAAACACAAGTTGCTGCCACTCAAAATCAAAACCACAATAGCTCTTATGTGGTTTTAGCCAACTCATATTGTTAGGATGAGATGGGACAACATGATTGGATTAGACAGCGTAGTCAAGGGGTTGAAGCTAAAGCACATTTTGTCAAATCTCATGTGTATTTGAGTTAGGATAACGTGAAAGACTATTGATTAGTGTATATAAAGGAAAAGAAGTGCAAGAAATGAAAACTCAAAGTGAGAAAGAGAAAAAATGTCTTGAAACGATGAACTTAAGAAAATAAAGAGTCCTTATCTTTTAATTGGTGTTTATTTAGTAATTGAGAGAGAGAGAGAGAGAGAGAGAGAGAGAGAGAGAGAGAGAATAAAGAGTTCTTATCTTAAATTGGTGTTTATTTAGTAATTGAGAGAGAGAGAGAGAGAGTCTTGAAAAGATGAATCAAAGAACACAAAAGGTTAATATCTTTTATTACAACAAGAGAACTCTCAAAGAGAACACCATGACAGAACCTCGTATTCTTCCCCTGATTGATTGATATATATATATATAACTAATATTGAATTTACTGGCTTAGCCACACAAAGACAATGTCAACAAAGCAATCAAAAATTAAAACCAGTTATCCACTTTCCAAATTTACCTTGCAATGCTTCAGTAATGGGGGTAATCATCGCAAATAGCCATGTTCATTTCTCAAAATTCAGCCCACTATTAATCCAATACATCTTTGTGGTCTCCATATATATATAACCACACGAGCTTACACATGAACACGCATGTAAACACTTATTTAAGTATATTTCAATAATTTTTTTTTATAGGTAATCAGAAAGCTTTTATAAATGATAGAAAGAAAGACATACAAGAAGTTCATGATGATGAACAATAAGAGAAAAGCTACTAGGAAACTAAGCTAATGATAGAAAGTATATTTCAATAATATCAACATCGAATTTGAGAAGATTAAGACATTCCCTCAAGAAACTTAATTGTCTCATATCAGCGCTTGAGACTGATATTATCGGACATACATTTTTTCTTTTATAACTTACACTTAAAGACATAAATTTACATAAGACAGTATTGTTCCAAAACATGACAGCAGCTTACAATATGCATAAGGGAAAGTAGAAAATCTAATCCTACCATCCAAGCCTAAAGATTGTATCACTTACATAGTTACACACCTACAAAGATGCCAAAGTCT
This sequence comes from Castanea sativa, assembly GCF_040712315.1. Classification (NCBI taxonomy): domain Eukaryota; kingdom Viridiplantae; phylum Streptophyta; class Magnoliopsida; order Fagales; family Fagaceae; genus Castanea; species Castanea sativa. The sequence goes on from NC_134020.1 coordinate 54,376,982, forward strand.
AGACATATAAACATCATACGAACAGAGTATCGTACTCACATGTCCATGTCATCAAAAATTTCCCCATCTTCCTCATACGGTAATTCAGCCATTAGAAATTCCTCGGTCACCAAATTACTGCCAAAAACAGAAACAATTGAGCCACAGACTAACCATGACAATCAACGGGAAATACCATACATAGTATTAAGAAGTATTTCAACCCACCTTAAACAACAAAAACGAAAACTCACAACACGCTTTAGTTTTCTGTGATAGAAGAAGAAATTGAAAGACCATCTGAAGAGAAGAAGTGCCCATGTCATAATTGCAGCTATGTGACTAACACTAATTGAATAGAGATATCAAACTTACATGGCTCCTCTCTCTAGAAATGGATCAGCATCAGAGTCTGGATTGTAACTGTAAATTTCACAATCTGCTAGTTTTACAACCTGCATCGCAATGTATTATAGCACTGCCTCTTTGTATGAATTGCATAAAATTCTGTAAATTAAACTCACCTCGTCTAAAGCCTTGTACAAGGAATCTAGCAGGGAATTGCCCCCATTAGTCTCAATCCATTCCTGCAATTGAATGGTCCAACCAACATGTAAGGCTCAGTGATGTATCCTTCATAATAGTATAAGGTGATAAGAAACAGTATTATTAATACAAGCCATCAGACTCTGCATCATCACTACCAGAAACATAAAAGCAAATGAAATGACTTACCACTTGCCTCCAATTCACATAATAACAAATCCAAACACTCTACCAAATTACTTCAGAAATGGCAAGAATGTCCAATGGTACATCAGAAGTTCTACAATTTTTTTTCTAATTCAGGCTTTGACATTTCAGGCCACCATACTTCAAAATAATTTACCAGTCCCTATATCAGAGAAGGCAATAGTCCCAAAGTATGATAACAGTGTTCAATAATGGTCAAAGTGGAACTTCAAAATATGAAGAAAATAAGGATAAATTACACTTTTCCACTTACAATGTCCTCCACACCCGCCCACCCTGCCCCAATTAAAAATTCCCCTTACCATTAAAGCTATTCACATGATCACGTATTCACGTACTGATTTTTCTTTCATCCTTCTGTGATTACATGACAAAAATTACGGAACATTTAACAGTGGGGGGAACATTGCAACTACAAGATTGATTGCTCAAATTAAAGTTTAATGACAACATTTCAATGACCATATACTTTAGGGTGGGAAGGTGCAATTTACCCAGAAAAAATTAATAGTGTAAATTAGTTTTTGAAGCCCATAAGCATACACCAAAGTGACATCTCATTCGGGTCACAAGCTTTTAGGTCATGCAAGAACATGCAATTTTTTAGCTTTTCAAAAAGGGAAGCAATTCCTAGTCCATCCCCCAAACCCACCCAAAAAAATATTGTATATCTTTGGAAAGAGAAGAGGGGCAACTGCATGTGACTTTCAATGGTTTTGATAAAAAAATAGAAACCAACATCCCTCTAGCTAGACAAAAGTAAAGATCATAGAATCAAATTTTTAGAAATACCTTTGATGCTTCAAACATGTAGGTATCAAAGATCTGCTTAAAACTGTCCCAGCTTTCCGCTGTGAAGAACTGGTGAGCTTTCATCGCACTAGAAAACCGCAAAGATGTAGGCAACATCATAATATAAGGAAACAAAAGCCTGCGGCTACACGTCTATAGCACGCACTTAATAGATATGGGTTAAATAGACCAACCATATGAATAGCCACATTAGACTTTGGGAAATGGAGAGATTTGAACTCTCAGCTCCTTCTAGAGCAACAGTTCTATGAACCGTCTGTCAAACCCTTTGACAACACTCCCGCAGCAATCAAAAGAGGATTATTAGTGGGTTGCCATGTCGCCCAATAAGCTGTCAATGGCATTACCCATAATCCTCCATTTTAGCCATATTTTAAATAAAAGGGTATTTATAAAACATTAGATACAGGAATACCTGAAGTCATAATCTGGATACATGTGATAAAGTGTAAGAACCAGGTAGATCAATGTCTTCCGGCTGGAACAAACATAAAGGACAACCAATCAAAAAAACATATGAGATAGTCCACAGAGTTTCCAAAACCAATCTAGGTTAAATTTGACACCTGGATCTGCTCAACAAGACATCAGCTGGGGAGGGAGAGTCGGTGTCTGAAGATTTCCCTAGATAATCAAGCATCTGACATAAAAAAGTAAGAATTAAACACAGATACATATAGAGTATCAAAAAGATTCACGAAGAACCAAATCTGCTGTGTGATTAGCCAAGTAGTGAAGTTCCACATTAAATACCAATGACAAGAATGAGTGAATAATATAACATAATAAGGCCAAAACCCATTGGCTTAAGCTTTTGGGTCAAGTGGTGTCCAATATGTTACATTAACCCCTCAATTGGAGTCTTCCTAAGGTGTTATATCCCCCAACAAAATGTATTAACTCTACAGAGCATCACCATTTCACTTATGGAAAAAAAATCATACAGTGCGCACACACCAACACCCATAGCAACAAAGCAGCAGAAATTTACTATTAAAAGGAAAAAGATGGTAAAAGAAAGTAAATAAAGAGTGAAGAGTATGATTTTCATGTTAACCTTTTAGAGCTTCACCATCTCAAGTAAGGAAAAAGAATCATACAGAGCACAAATGGGATTACTAATAAACACAGAAAATATATAAAGAGTGCATTTAGGGAAGTCATCTTATTTTTTTACCAAGAAAGAGGAGCAGACCCACTTTATCTTTTCTGACCTCCTCTTTATAAAACTAATATTAACAAATATGAACTATTTATGAGAAAAAATACAGCTTAGATGGCATCCATTAAGACATCGAATGCTACCAGGACAAAAAAGGGGAGGGAAGAGAACCAAAAGGAAAAGGAAAAATACCAAAGGCTTTAAGAATATTGTTCATCATAACTGTCTTTCAAGGAGTAAAAAGAATCAAACAGGTAATAATGTTAAGTGCCTGATTTACCTCATTCTCCAAGCTGAGAGAGAGTTTCTTATCAGTTCCCGTGTGTTTGCCTAGAGGAAACAAAGGAACACTATGTCAATCTTGAAAAAATGATCAAATACTTCTAGAATAAATTGTAGACTTGTTCTTACAGGAATAAGCTTCAAGGCAGCCTTTAATGGTACGCTCCCCAAGATTTAGATGACTCAAGAAATCATTTAATCTGGAAAACAAAATATAAATTAATAATGAATATCAAATTAGAAAATAAATAATTAATAATTAAAAAATACTTAAGACTATACTCTTAAAATCTTAATAGCATTACTCAGTTTCCTTTATGAGGAGAACCAAGGTTCGAATGCCCCCTGCTTTGTGTAACAATTGAATTATCAAAAGAAAAAATCTTTAAAAAAGAAGAAGCAGTGGAACTGAAGTGTTTAATTTGTTACTCAAGTTCAAAATTTACCGATCTAGTGGAGTGTATTCTAAGAACTTCATGATGAGTATACTTTGACTTGATGCAATAATTTTGACAAAGCAGATACCGCTTGTACTAGAGTTTTCCCAGAGATCCTGTATGATGAATGACTATGAGCATTTTATCGAAAGTTAGAAAGAATAAAGATGTCCAAGTAATTTTGCTAGGTGAACCAAGTCAAAGCTGTTCATTGATCCCATCAAGGTAAATGGAAGTCTGAACACCTATGTGTACCAACAGTACTAAACTCATAAAATAATAGGACTTGTGTGCAAAAGAAACATAATTAGACCCAAAAACCTTTTTTTTTAAAGAACCAAAACCATTTAAGTATAGGGAGTATCCATAGTACAAAATTAATAATATATGCTTCATGAGACATAAATCAATAAAAAGCCCTCTATAGCCGAATATTCCACAATAACAACAAAGCCTTTAGTCCCAAAATTTTGAGGTCAACAATGGAACCTCAACATATTAAATCAGGATCAACCACATGTAATTTTTTATCACCATTCTATCCTATCTAAAAGTATAGTCTCTACCACCTCTTTAATTAGCCAATATACCACAACAAACATAAAGTATGGTGTGGAATTTAAAAGTTAATGAAGTAATTTTAGACATAAGCAGAGATACATAACTTATACACAGTTTTCTGTTCTGTTTTTAATCTTGAATTCACTGTAATCCATTACCAACCTACTTTTGAGCAAGAATCGGGCATAGTTCAGTGGTTTAAACGTCCACACCAGCAACCTAACAATTCAACCCCACATGCATATAAACATTTTATAAATCATCTCACTCTGAAGTTTTTCATTTAATCATTGACACAAACTTTTCCTTCCCCCAAAAAGGATGCCATTCAATTCATTTGAGCATTAGCCTCAGATCATACTAGAGTTTCTCAGAGACCCAGTATCCATCCCAAACTATAAAATTCAAAATTTTGTGTTATGATAACTAATACACTAACAAAATCACTCATAGACCCAGTATGTCAGTATCCATCACACACCATAAAAATTCAAAAAATTGAGTTTTAAAATCTAAAATTACACTGACAACATAATTATTGAGAGACCCAGTATCCATCCCACACAATAAAGTCCAAAAAAACTGTCTTTTCAAAACTAATATTACACTAACAACAGAATTGCTCAGAGGCCCAAGTATCCTTCCCACGCCAAAATAATAATAATAATAATTAAAAAACCTGTGTTTTGAAAAGTATTATTACACTAACAACAGAATTACTCAGATGCCCAGTATCCATCCCAAGCCATAAAATTCAAAAAATTATGTTTTAAAAACGAATATTACACTAACAACAGAATTACTCAGAGACCCAGTATCCATCACACACCAAAAATCCAAAAAACTGTGTTTCAAAACTAATATTACACTAACAACAGAATTACTCAGAGACCCAAGTATCCATCCCACACCAAAAAATTCAAAAAAAAAAGAAAAGTGTTTTGAAAAGTAATATTACGCTAACAACAGAATTTCTCAGAGACCCAAGTATCCATCCCACACCAAAAAAATTTATGTTTTGAAAAGTAATATTACACTAACAACAGAATAACTCAGAGGCCTAGTATTCATACCACAACATAAAATCCAAAAAAAAATGTGTTTCAAAACTAATATTACACTAGCAACAGAATTGCTCAGGTATCCATCCCACACCAAAAAAATTGTGTTTTGAAAAGTAATATTACACTAACAACAAAATAACTCAGAGACCCAGTATCCATAACACACCATAAAATCCAAAAAAAAAAAAAAAAGTGTTTTAAAAAATAATATTACACTAACAAGTAACAACAGAATTACTCAGAGACCCAGTATCCATCCCAAACCATAAAATCCAAAAAACTGTGTTTAGAAAAATAATAATACACCAACAACAGAATTTCTCAAGAGACCCAGTCTCCATACCAAAACATAAAATCCAAAAAAATGTGTTTTGAAAACTAATATTACATTAAAAACAGCATTGCTCAGAAACCCAGTATTCATCCCACACCATAAAATTCAAAAAACTGTGTTTTCAAAACTAATATCACACTAGCAACAGAATTACTCATAGACCCAGTACCCACCCAACCCTATAAAATTCAAAAATATGTGCTTTGAAAACAAATATTACACCCAAAAAAAGTCAAACCCCAATACTGCCCAACAAATTCAACATTAATTAACACTACAAGTCCAACATAGACACGCCTATTAAATTCATCAACAACAATAAATGATGGGTAATCGTAAATTTAACATTAAATAGCAAAGCACATAGTTAATAATAAAAATAAAAATAAAAAACCAACACGTTTTCCATAAACAAAGCAAACTGGAATGAAAAACTGAACAAAAAGAAACGAAATTAACGAATTGAAGTACCTAAGATTTGGTCAAATTAATGGCAAGGGTTTGATTTGAGCGGGAGAGGAGTGGATTTGGGCACGATGGAATTTTGGGATTTTGGGTATTTGTTTAAAATTTAAAGGGATCCAAAAAAAACTAAAAGGGTTTCGAAGAGCGAATATTCTTGTATGCTTGTTAGATTTTGGTTTGATTTTAGAGTTCCTAGTAATTATAGGAGACTGGTGGCAATGAATTGAGTTTTCGTATGGTTTTTGTGGTTGGTACAATTTGTGGCCTGTGTGAGAGACCAATGGGCTCAACTTGGGTGCTATACCAAATGGACCTCCAATTTGTTGGGTCAAATTTCTAACACTATTGGTTAGGTGTTGTACCTTGACCAATACAACACAAATTTTTTTTCTTCTTCTTTTAATATATATAATAATAATAATAATAATAATAATAATTAATTCAATTCAATTATGTGAATCAGTTTGTATATTTTCTTTCTGTAATTCTTTTCTTTTTTCCATGTATATGATCATAATTAATAGGCTATTAATTTTCATATGTCAAACTTCATTTGAAAAGGAAAATAAAATCGGCTTCAAAAAAAAAAAGGAAAATAAAATCTTTATTAGTTTTATCGATGTAAGGAAAAATTTTGTTGAAAAAAATATAAAAAGTGAGAGTTTAATTGAAAATAGAAAAAATTATTAAAAAATAAGAAATTCATAATTTAATAATTTATTATTCTTATGCATTTGTGTTATAAGTAATGAAATATAAGAATGATTACATGATAAACTCTAATATTTATTTTTTTTAAGTGAAATATGAAATTTAAAGTACTATATTCACAATATAGTTTTAAAGTGTTATTGTAGGGGGATGAACTTGTACTCGGGCCGAAGGCCGAAAGCCCAACAGATCAAGTTGTATAAGATGGGCTTGGCCCAAAGGTGATGGTAGGAGTAAGAGGCATGTGATGTAAAGAGCAACACCCAGAAAGAGATCCCGTGGAGAATTGAGCTAACTACCACCGCTGAGGCTCCTATTTGAGGCGATAAGTAAGGCTCTTCCTACAACAAACACATAAAGGTCCACGGGTAATCAACTCCCTACTTGATCTGAGATGTTACCGCCATCAAGATCATCTCGGTAAACGTCACAAAGGGATAAGGATCACATAGGTGGCATTAATGAGATACTGTCTACCCAATCTCTTCCATATTAAATGCTGGCAGATTGGCCCGAATAGTACAAGCACCCCTAAAATTCATTTTTTCTTGATAAAATGGTGGAAAAGTACAAAGATGATGTGACAAGTATTGCCTAGAACCAGGAAGCAGGCCAACTGGGGGATAAGGAATGGGAAGATGCCTATAAAAGGGGGGAGGTGTAGTGTCAATAGGGAGTTCAGAAAGTTTGGGGGAAAAAGCTCAAGAAAAAACAAGAGAGAGAAAATTTGTAATAGTTGAATAGATATAAGAGTTTCTAGATTTCTTTCCGGCTCTTTGTACCTCAAAAACAATATATACATCAATAAATATTCTCATTGTCCCTCTTTTCTTTCTAATAAGTTGTTTAGGTCTCCCATTATGGAAATTCTACCTTGTATTTCTAGTAAATTAATTGTGCAAGTCAGTTACTAGGTCACTGTAATCTTTCACGATGTTTATTTTTTACCACCATAGTTACAATTTGATTATTTTATTAGTCTATATTAATTAATATATCAAAATTCACATGAGTTGCACTTCAGGTTAGTCCAACTATTAAGTATTAACAACCTTTTTCATTTAAATAGTACATGATAGGGGAATAATATAGCCTATCTCCAAGTCGTCCATAAAGGTCGTCCATAGCCCACCTACTACCATAAACACCCTCAGAAACTTACCTACAAGTGCCTCGTCCAGGGAAGAAGAGCTCAAGACGAGGTACGCACCATCAGAGTGATGCACTCGTCCAGAGTGTCGACATCCTCGTCTTGAGCAAATTCACCCGTTAGACGAGGCAGCCCCCGCGTGCGAAACAAAGCACGCCCAACTGAGGAACTCAAGGACGAGGTTGTCACACTTAGGAAAATCTCCAAATGAGATATGATAATCCCTTATCCCACGCGTAACCGCCAGGTATCCGTTGTGAAACAAGAGCATAACTTCCAGACGGTTATGCAAGTTACGTTTGATTTCTATCTCTCCTTGAAGCCAGGAGAAGTTCCAATTTTGGTAACCGCCTATGATAACACTATATAAAGGCTGTTTCAGACAAACCCAAGGTATGTTCAGTTTTGACTCCAAAAAAGTTGGAACTCAAATAACTTAGAGGAAAAAACTAACTTTGCCATCGGAGGACTTTTGGCCGGCAGCCCCGGTCGCCTTTGATACGCTTTTCTTTCTTTTTCAGGCCGTAGAAAGATCCAGTAGTCCTTTCTAGTCCGAAGCATCCAGCCTACTGATTTTCTTGGCATCATCAGTACATAAGTGGAATTTTGACTTAAAAGAATCAAAAAATGACGTACAATTGTTTTAAAAACCTCTAATTGATAAATACAATACAAATATTTTTTTTTTTTACATAAAATTATAGCTTATTATTCACATAAATTGTTTTTTATTATTATATAGCTTATTATTCACATAATTTTTTTTTTATTTAGACTGATCTTAAGTATTTGTGTGCATATGTCTGTCCTTTAGAAATTTTACCCCACTTGACATTAAAGCTTGAGTCCATCACTAATGTGAGTTATTAAACCATAACCATATGGTTGAATCTAATTAAAAATTTTAAAATACATATCCTAAGCTACGAAGATAATAAATTTGGATTTAGAAAATGTGCTCTTAACCCAAACCTGTATTTTTTTAAGTGCACAAAAATGGACTAAAGTGGATCAAAATGGACCAAATGAATCAAATTAGATTGAATAGAACTGAATGGGCCAAAGTGAACAAAATAGTATCAATAGGACCAAAGTAGAGAGAATAAGACCAAAGTGGACCAAATGGATCGAATAGGACAGAATATGACCAATGTGGACTGAATTGGACTGAATAGATCCTATAGGACTAAATAGGACCAAAGGGGACCAAATTTGACCAAAGTGGACTGAATGGACGGAATTAGACCAAAGTTGAATGAATAAGACCAAATAGAACCCCAAGTGGACCGAATAAGACCATTGTGGACTCAATAGAACTAGTGTTGACCGAATATGACCAATTTGAACCGAAGTGGATTGAATAGGACCAAAGTACACTGAAGTGGATTGAATAGGACCAAAGTAAACCGAAGTGGACCGAATAGGATATTCTTGTATATTTTCTTTCTATATCTCTTTTCTTTTTCCCATGTATATCATAATTAATAGGCTATTCTTTTTCATATGTCAAACTTCATTTGAAATGGAAAATAAAATATTTCTTAGTTTCATCAATGTTAGGAAAAATGTTAAAAATTGTGAAGGGCCGAGGACCGAGGATGAAGCTCAAGGGTTGCAGTATAGGATGACCAAGCCGAGGACCTGAGGAAGAAGGCAACTCAGAAAGGTGCAGGGAGGAGTCCAAGAACACATGTCCAAGAGGGGAAGTCTCTGGTTTGGGGTAGCCAGCCTATGGACTCCACATTGATTACCCTGCACCTAAGTTCCTAGTCGCATTAAATGGAAAGCAACAACTTTATCAGCTACATTGATGTGGAAGTGACCTGAACAGTGTAGATTACAACTAGACAGTTTCTTTCCACCACCTTCTACAAACTGTGGGAATGGACAAGTGTTCAAGGAGGAAACTGGTTAGGTGGAAGATGAATGGTTGAGATGCAAGGAAGGAAGGAGTATATATATAGGGAGAAGGGAGATTGCAAGAGGGGAGGGGGGGGGGGGGAGATCAATAGAGAGGAGAAAGAAAAATAAGAACATGGTGAGAATAGTGTGTTGAACAGTACTACTTTGATGTAACCTATGCCTCTTCAGGAAGGCTTTAATGGAATGGATGTCTTCTCTTTCTTCCTTGTCCAATCCTCAGAATAGGATAATTCTTTGTTGTGTTGTTCCCTCTCTACATATTCTTTTTTTTTTGGGCCTTGAATGGGTTGATCCAACCACTGTTCTAAGTGGGCTTTGAACTCAGTCTTTTTTGGTCCTTACAAAAATAATAAAGAAGTAAGAAGTAAGAGTTTTAATTGAAAATAGAAAGGAAAAAAAAAACATTACTATTACCTTTCAAAAGTGATCAAAAAATTATTAAAAAAGCAAAAATTCAAAAGGTAATAAATTATTATTCTTATTCAAATTTATGTTTAAGTAATGAAATAGAAATTCACATGATAAACTCCAATATATAAATTTTTTTAAAGTAAAATATGAAAAGGTATCATATATATTCACAATAAAGTTTTAAAAGTGTTACAATTTGATTTATTTTATTAGTCTAGATATTATTTAATATATTAGAATTTACATAACATAAGTTGCACTTGAGATTAGTCCAGCTATTAACAACCTTTTTCATATAAGCAGTACATAAGTTGAATTTTGATTTTTTAAAAATCACAAAATGATTATAATTGTGTAAAAAAAAACCTCAAATTAATAAACACAATAATTTTTTTTTTTGCATAAAAATGTTTCTTATTATTCACATAAATTTTTTAATTATTTAGACTAATCTCAAGCATTTGTGTGCACATGCACTTACAAATTTGGCCCACTTTATATTAAATCTTGGGTCCGTCACTAATGTGAGTTATTAACCCATAACCATATGGTTGAATTTAAATGAAAATTTTAAAATACATATCCTAAGCTATAACATGCATGTAAATAACTCGAGCTACAGACAATGCAGAATGAAGAGGACGTGAAGGCTATTGATGGGAATGACGAGACTAACCTAGAAGAAACAAAGCAACCCCATCGTCCACACACGAAGCAATATAGACGAGGACATACAAAACATTAATGAGGGAATTCATTGCCTTAGCCAGGTATTAACCAGCTGGCAGACCGTTGGAATCTCATTAAATTCAATAATCATGAGCCCCATGGCGTTACAAGACGAGCATTAAAACTCCAATCAAGGTCCCAACGGCTAAAAACCCCGAAGACTATATATATGGTCATTAGAAGCAAAGAAGGTACATAATTTCAACCAAAAGACATATTTTTGATACTTACTTTTTCCTTTTAAGAGATTGCCAAATATTAACTTAAGCATCGGAGGCGTTGTGGCAGGCGCCACACCGGTGTCCATCTCAAGGAAACCCTAGTCTGTTTTGCAGGGACAGTGACAAGGTCTCAGCATAACCTGGACGGATATACTCGACCGACGATTCAACTCCATTAGCTATAATATTATCCACACCACTGAGTTCTTCTCATTTGGCCTTTTGGATGTGAGGATTTGGAGTGCTACACCAACAACCCATGGTAGAAGAAGATTCACAGTGAGCAGTGCGTATAGGATGGCTTATTCCTTATTATGAGAGTTTGTATGCAGTTAATGGTAAAATACGTTCTATATGATTTTTTTTTTTTTGGAGAAAATTGAGCACTAGTATTGGGGTGTAAACACCCTCCAATTGCTATTTTACAACCCAAGACAACAAAAACCCACTCTATCCGGGTTTGTATACCCAAATTAATTTGCAACCTATGAATAGTAAGGTTGCATATATGCAACCTTACTATTCATAGGTTGTAAAGAAAAAAAATAATATTTAATATTGTGGTTGTGTGTGAAGAGAAAAGGATAGTGGAAGGAAAGAGAGAGATAAAAATACCTTTTCTTAATTTATTAGGTAGTTTATATTATTTTATTGAGTTGTATGTAAAAATAAAAATTAGAATATAAGTTGTAAAATGGGTTGGTAAAATAGATAAAGTAGTGTTTGAGGATGCAAATTATGAATTTTTTGCATTCTCGGATGTTAGATTTTTTTTTTCCTGAAGCGTGGGTTTGTGAATGACAGAATAAGTTGTAATACTGGTTTAATTTTGTATATTGGTTTGTGAATTTCTTACTTCTAAATTTATTTTGTAATTTTTTGAATTAAAAAATGTCATGTCATTAAAAAAAATACTAAGTCATTATTTCGTTAGCCACGTAAGTAGCACCACTAATACAACTCATTTTTTAAACTTGAAGAACTAATTGTGCTTAGTTGAAACTTGAAGGAACAATTACACCCACAAGATAAACTTGAGGGACTAACATTGTAGTTTCGCCTTTAATTTATTTGATAATTTGTTGGTACTTTCATAATTTGCATGCAATTGAATCTAATTAATCAACTTAGGTAAATTGAATTAATTAACCGAGTCAAACTATCTTAAGTCTTAACTTAACATAACATATTGTATAGATGATGGGTCCTGTATTGGGCATATACTTACTTAATTTGAACTAAAAAAAAAATTATACAAAAGAAATGAATTTCATTTAAACGAGGATAAAAACGGTACACCGTGAATAATAAAATTCTTTTTGAATAGTAACATTCTTCACGAGCAATATAATAAAACTGAACACTACGGTTCGGATCTGCTGTACCTGAGCCAATGCTCCTGAAGTGTTATTCATGATGCTGAGTTGAGCGACCGATCATGATACCCTGCAAAGGAATCAATAACGAGCTGTGAATCACTATCAAAAATCGCGTAACGAATACCTTAATAGCGATCAATTTATGACCCCATCAGACCTTATCATTGCCAGACTTTTCATATCTTTCAATTGTCCTTTCCAATTGCTGTTTAAGAAAATATTAGTAGTACTCTTTTAAAATTATATGCGAGTGATAATAACAAAAGCAATTATTTAATATAATATAGATTGACCAAATTTTAATGACTTTAAATTTTAAATTATTTGATCTTCCTATATGTTAAAGTGATGTCCTCTTAGAGTATTCACATTAGTCTCACTAAACTCAATCGAAACAAACGTGCATTAGCCTCACTTAGCCTCACTAAATTAACTAAAGTTTTTAAAAAAGATAGTCTCATCGCTACATGTAGTGAGCCTTTATCCTCACTACATTAAATTTCAATGTTGATAAAGTATTAAGGCTAATGTGTATATGAAAACAATAGATAACTGGTTAAACTAGCAAAAGTAAAGTTTTTTGGATTAGTTTAGCTAAATATTTGAAGATATTGATGTGAATGCTCTTTTTATCGAGTTTCCCCAAGGTGTTCTACCCCCAACTATAATGTAGTGTGCAACAATATTATCAAAGTCCACTTCACATGGAATAAAAGAATAAAATTAAGGATGAAATAATAACTTTGGTCACACTTAACGGAGAAATGATTTGATTTTTCTTCTGGTTGTTTTTGTTTTCCAAACAAAAGAATGATTCCTTACTTCATCTTCTAGGCAAAAACTCTTTCTATATTGCATGAATCATCACAGAAACTCTTGTTATATTAAGCCCTTATTTGGAGGCTTCTCAAAGTGTTCTCTTCCCCAACAAATAGTAAAAAAGCCCACGATGCTGTGCAACAAGATTATCTAAGTCTTTTTTTCGCTTGGATAAAATAACAAAATTAGGGATGAAAGAATGACTTTGTCTTAATACAAGAAATCATTCCATTTTTTCTTTGGTTGTTGTTGTTTACCAAACAAAAGAAATAATTCATTGCTTCATCCCCTAAGCAAAAACTCTTTTCATATTGCATGCATCATCGCAAATAGAAATGGAGTGATAACAAGTTACCTTTTTTTTGTAAATTATTCGACATAATTGTGATGATGCACACAAGTAGAATACAAATACGGATAAAAGAATAACTTTTGTCTCAATTAATGTGGAGAAACCATTCCATTTTTTCTTTGGTTGTTTTTGTGTTCCAAACAAAAGAAGGATTCCTTGCCTCAACCCCTAAGAAAAAACTCTTTCCATATTGCATGCATCAGTCAAAAAATAGAAATTAAATGGAGTGATAACAAGTTACTTTTTTTTTTTTTTTTTGTGTAAATTATTCGACATAATTGTGATGATGCACACAAATAGAATACAAACATGGATAAAAGAATAACTTTTGTCTCAATTAACGTGAAGAAACCATTCCATTTTTCCTTTGGTTGCTTTTGTGTTCCAAACAGAAGAGGGATTCTTTGCCTCAACCCCTAAGCAATTACTCTTTCCATATTGCATGCATCAATCAAAAAATAGAAATTAAATGGAGTGATAACAAGTTACTTTCTTTTTTTTTGGTGTAAATTATTCAACATAATTGTGATGATGCACGCAAGTAGAATACAAATACGGATAAAAGAATAACTTTTGTCTCAATTAACGTGGAGAAACCATTCCATTTTTTCTTTGGTTGTTTTTGTGTTCCAAACAAAAGAAGGATTCCTTGCCTCAACCCCTAAGCACAAACTCTTTCCATATTGCATGCATCAATCAAAAAATAGAAATTAAATGGAGTGATAACAAGTTACTTTTTTTTTTTGTGTAAATTATTCAACATAATTGTGATGATGCACGCAAATAGAATACAAACACGGATAAAAGAATAACTTTTGTCTCAATTAACGTGAAGAAACCATTCCATTTTTCCTTTGGTTGTTTTTGTGTTCCAGACAAAAGAAGGATTCTTGCCTCAACCCCTAAGCAAAAACTCTTTTCATATTGCGTGTGTCATCAGAAATAGAAATTAAATGGTGTGATAACAAGTTACTTTTTTTTTTTTGTAAATTATTCAACATAATTGTGATGATGCACACAAGTAGAATACAAATACAAATAAAAGAATAACTTTTGTCTCAATTAAAGTGGAGAAACCATTCCATTTTTCCTTTGGTTGTTTTTGTGTTCCAAACAAAAGAAGGATTCCTTGCTTCAATCCTTAAGAAAAAACTCTTTCCATATTGCATGCATCATCAGAAATAGAAATTAAATGGAGTGATAACAAGTTACTTTTTTTTTCCTAAATTATTTGACATAATTGCGATGATGCATGCAAGCAGAATACAAATATGGATAAGAGAATAACTTTTGTCTCAATTAATGTGGAGAAACCATTCCATTTTTCCTTTGGTTGTTTATGTGTTTTAATCAAAAGATGGATTCCTTGCTTCTTCTCCCAAAGTAGAAATTCTTTTTGTATTGCGTGCATCATCACAAATAGAAACAGAGTGATAACAAGTTACTTTTTTTTCATAAAGTTTTTGACATTATTGCGATGATGCACTCAAGTAGAATACAAATAGCGATAAAAGAATAACTTTTGTCTCAATTAACATGGAGAAACCATTTCATATTAACTTTGGCTAATTTTGTGTTCTAAACAAGAGAAGGATTCCTTGCATCATCTCCCAAAGTAGAAACTATTTCCATATTGCGTGCATCATCACAAATAGAAATGGAGTGATAACAAGTTACTTTTTTTCCTTCTTTAGTAAATTAGAAGCCTTAATTGTGATGATGCACGCAAGCAGAATAAAAATAGGAATAAAAGAATAACTTTGGTCTCAATTAACGAAGAGAAATGATTCCATTTTTTCCTTGGTTGTTTTTGTTTTCCAAACAAGAGAAGGATTCCTTGCTTCAGCCCCCATGCAAAAAATCTTTCCACATTGCGTGCATCATCGCAAATAGAAATGGAGTGATAACAAGCTACTATTTCTTCTTCTTCTTCTTCTTCTTCTTTTTTTTGTAAATTATTCGACATAATTCTAAAATTATAATTTGACGAAACACGAATGGATATTTTGTTATCTTTACAAAGTTACAGTTCATTAAGTTCAACAACATATAATAATAAAATTTCTTAATTTTTTTGTTTTTTTTGTTTTAGTGTTTTGAAATGTTAAGACATCAGATTTTAGACGAAACACTAATTATTAATTGAGTCCAATTTCTCTCCAAAAAAAAAAAAAAAACAAAAGTTAAGTCCAATTAGATTTTTTTTTCCCATTCAATTAACCACAAATATAAATCAAGGAATATATAATGATTATAAAGTTATACTTATATATATTATTCTTCCCTTTAATAGTCCTTTCTTTTACATTTAACATAAAAAGAAGAAGAAGAAGAAAGAGATCATTCTGGTACAAAAGAAAAAGAAACCATTTGAATTTGATTCCTTTCTTTTCTATTTCATTATACATTTATTTGGTCATTCCTTCCCACTTCTTCAAGCTATATAGATTCTACTTTTACAAAATCCAAATAGAAGTGAGCTTATAAATCTACGCAACCTAAATTCATGCAACCAAACTGACTAACAAACTTTTGGAGCCAAATCAGATTTCTTGTTTGAGTGTGAGTATCTTTCTTTATAAAAAAAAAAAGCTTGTGTTGTATTATAGAAGTGAAATGCAATAAGAGTTTGTTTCTACTTTTTCCATTTGAATTTATGATGAGTTAGCATTTTTACTTTGATTCTACTACAATTTATTTTAGTTAATTAAGAGATCTAAGCTTATTTTCATTTGGAGATGATCTCCCCTTTTAGGGCAGGGAGTGATTAAAGGGTGCATTCTGTTGAAGTGCACGAAAACTTGTGCTTACTCAAAGCGTACAATTTCCAGGTTAGTGTTTGAGATAATTCTTTAATTCTTTTTCCTTTTTTGTTTAAAATTATAATTCAATAATTGAGGTAGGGAGATTTGAACCCTAATAGTTTCCTTTGCAAACATTAGAAGGTAACAATTGAATAAACCTTTAATATTTCTATTATACACATATGAAATATAGAACATCTGCTAAGTTAAAAGCATAAAACCCACCATAATCAAGTCCAATAAATAAAAGCAGAGCACCTACCACTTTCAAGTCATATAGACAAATTAGATGTATGTGTGTTTGACACGGAAACATAGAGAAATGGAGCTTCAACACTTAATGCATGAGCATCCTCTGATGATCAATGAATTTCCAGCCAATTCATGATCATTGATATCAAATGTGAGTCCTTGCTTCAATGATGTTTCAAAATGTTTGACTTGAAAAAAAAATAAAAGTACTTCTATTTCCAGGCGACTGGAACAGATTGAAATCATTGAACTATTGAAGTTCTATATGGTTCAAACCTTATCACGGCGTGTCACCAGAAAGGAATTCTTTACTCTACCATTAATAAGCAATGGAAATGACCATGATATAAATAAAATAAAAAATTCATGTAAGAATAATTTTAAAAGAATGAGCACATCTTCATATGTTTCTGGTCTCCTTACATGAGTAGACATCCTATTCCTATCGCCACCTCTCATCTCATTTCGCTTAATTTTTGTATCTTTTGATTATCCTTTCTCATTTCTCACTATAAAAAAAAAAAAATTAAACAAAAGAAATGAATTACATTTAAACGGGGATTAAAAACGATACACCTTGAATAGTAACATTCTTAATCATACATGATGTTTCCTCTGTCCAAGTGACAAAATAGGCAATGCCTCTAACACGTTGAGCTAGTTTGTGAGTTGCTTTGTTTTCTTCTCTAGCAATATAATAAAACTGAATACTACGGTTTGGATCTGCTGTACCTGAGCCAATGCTCCTGAAATGTTATTCATGGTGCTGAGTTGAGCGATTATGATACCCTGCAATAGGAATTAATAACGAGCTGTGATTTACTATTAAGAATCGCATAACGAATACCTTTAGTGCGATCAATTTATGACCCCATCAGACCTTATCATTGCCAGACACCAATAAAATAATTCATGGCTCTAAGCCTCTTAACACATTAGAGAAATGATAGAAATGATGATATTAATGAAAAAAAAAAAAGTAATGATGTTAGAATGACAATGATCATGATAGTAGCAAATAATAATTTTAATAGAATGAGCTCGTCTTCTACTCTTCTTACGTTTCTCTCCGACTTGAATACACATCATCCTACCGCCACCTCTCAAGTCTCATCTCACTAACTCGTTCCACTTTTCATATCTTTCAATTGTCCTTTCCCATTGCTGTTTAAGAAAATATTAGTAGTACTCTTTGGTTGTTTTTGTTTTCCAAACAAAAGAACTAATTCATTGCTTCATCCCCTAAGGAAAAGCTTTTTTCATATTGCATGCATCATCGCAACTAGAAATGAAGTGATAACAAGTTACTTTTTTTTGTAAATTATTAGACATAATTGTGATGATGCATGCAAGTAGAATACAAATACAATAAAAGAATAACTTTTGTCTCAATTAACATGGAGAAACCATTCCATTTTTTATTTGGTTGTTTTTGTGTTCTAAACAAAAGAAGGATTCCTTGCCTCTAACCCCTAAGCAAAAACTCTTTCCATATTGCATGCATCATCATAAATAGAAGTTAAATGGAGTGATAACAAGTTACTTTTTTTTTTGTGGTAAATTATTTGACATAATTGTGACGATGCACGCAAGCAAAATACAAATATGGATAAAAGAATAACTTTTGTCTCAATTAACGTGGAGAAACCATTCCATTTTTTCTTCAGTTGTTTTTGTGTTCCAAATAAAAGAAAGATTCCTTGCCTCAACACCTAAGCAAAAACTCTTTCCATATTGCATGCATCGTTAAAAATAGAAGTTAAATGGAGTGATAACAAGTTACTTTTTTTTCATAAATTATTTGACATAATTGCAATGATGCACGCAAGCAGAATACAAATAGGGATAAAAGAATAACTTTTTTTTCAATTAACATGGAGAAACCTTTCCATTTTTCCTTTGGCTAATTTTGTGTTCTAAACAAGAGAAGGACTCCTTGCTTCATCTCCCAAAGTAGAAACAATTTAAAAGAATAACTTTTAATTGTCTCAATTAACATGGAGAAACCATTCCATTTTTCCTTTGGCTAATTTTGTGATCTAAACAAGAGAAGGATTCCTCACTTCATCTGCCAAAGTAGAAACAATTTCCATATTGTGTGCATTATCGCAAATAGAAATGGAGTGATAACAAGTTACTTTTTTTCCATAAATTATTCGACATAATTGCGATGATGCATGCAAGCAGAATTCAAATAGGGATAAAAGAATAACTTTTGTCTCAATTAACGTGGAGAAGCCATTCGATTTTTCCTTTGGTTGTTTTCGTGTTCTTACAAAAGAAGAATTCTTTGCTTCTTTTCCCAAAGTAGAAACTCTTTCAATTGCATGCATCATCACAAATAGAAATGGAGTGATAACAAGTATCTATTTCTTTTTTTTTTCTTTTGTAAATTATTCGATATAATGCATAATTATAATTTGATGAAATCCTAATGGACATTTTTTTTAATCTTTGCAAAGTTACAGTTCAACAACATATAATAAATTAATAATGAAATTTCTTGATTACTTTTTGTTCAGTGTTTTACCCCCAACAATACGGCAGTGTGCAACAATATTATCAAAGCCCCTTTCACATGGAATAAAAGAATAAAAATAAGGATAAAATAATAACTTTGCATTGGTCTCACTTAATGGAGAAATGATTTCGTATTTCTTTTGGTAGTTTTTGTTTTCCAAACAAAAGAAGGATTCCTTGCTTCATCTTCCAAGCAGAAACTGTTTCCACATTGCATGAATTATCCCAAATAAAATTGGAGTGATCAGGGGAGGAGGGAGGGAGGGCCATGACATTCCTTGACTTTTCAAAAATCCTCCAATCTTCTTGTATTGTTGGTATTAAAAAAAATTGGACATAATTTAAATAATGGCCCCACCAAATTTTTTATTAATAATGCATTTATATTGTTGACTAATGCATTTTTGTTCTTCTAATTACTTTTATGTAATACATAGCTCATTAAATTAAAGTTTATTTAATGTATATCATATGTAATTTAATTATGTTTTATTTTTATTAAATTGACTTGTATATTTTTAGACATATCAAGACTTACTTTTATTTATTTATTGCAAAGATGTAAAGACTTACTTGATGTAAATATTTTTATTTACGCAATAAAATATAATATGATAAATCAAAATTACAAAAATTTTCATGTATAAGCAACAAATATATATATATATATATATTTTAATAATGGCCCCACCTAAATTTTTATTAAAAACATGTAATGCACTTATATAGTTGACTAATGCATTTTGTTCCTCTAATTACTTTTATGTAATACATAGCTCATTCAATTAAATTTTATTTGATGTATATCATATGTAATTTAATTATGATTTATTTTTATTAAATTGACTTCTATATTTTTAGACATATCAAGACTTACTTTTTTTAATTGCAAAGATGTAAAGACTTACTTTTTTTAATTGCAAAGATGTAAAGACTTACTTGATGAAAATATTTTTATTTACGCAAGAAAATATAATATGTTAAATCAAAATTACAAATATTTTTTAGGTATAAGCAACAAATATGTGTGTGTGTATGTGTATTAGATTGGCCCCCTTGAAAAAATTTTCTGGTTCTGCCAATGGGAGTAATAACAAGTATCTATTCCTTTCTTTTTTTCTTTTAATAAATTGCGATCTCAAGCAAAATAAAAATAGCGATGAAAGAATAACTTTGTCTTAATTAACGGAGAGAAACTATTTCAATTTTCCTTTGATTTTTTTTGTTTTCCAAACAAAAGAAGGATTCTTTGCTTCATACTCTCATCAAAAAGTCTTTCCATATTGTGTGCATCATCACAAATAGAATTGGAGTGATAACAAGTTACTATTTTTTTTTCTTCTTTAGTAAATTATTCGACATAATTGTGGTGATGCATGCAAGTAGAATAAAAATAGGAATAAAAGAAAAACTTTGGTCTCAATTAACGGAGAAAAATGATTCCAATATTTCCTTGGTTGTTTTTGTTTTTCAAACAAGAGAAGGATTCCTTGCTTCACCTCCATGCAAAAACTCTTTCCACATTGAGTGCATCATCGCAAATAGAAATGGAGTGACAACAAGTTACTATTTTTTTTAAAAAAAAATTATTTGACATAATTCCATAATCATAATTTGATGAAACACTAATGGACAATTTTTTATCTTTGCAAAGTTACAGTTCATTGAGTTCAACAACATATAATAATAAAATTTCTTTTTCTTTTTTTTGTTTTTGTTTTTGTTTTAGTGTTTTTAAATGTTAAGACATTAGATTTTGGACGAAACACTAATTATTAATTGAGTCCAATTAGATTTTTTTTCCCATTCAATTAATCACAAATAAAAATCAAGGAATACATAATGATTATAATGTTATATATATTATTCTTCCCATTTTTATTCCTTTCTTTTACATTTAACATCCAAAGAAAAGAAAGATATCATTCTGGTACAAAAGAAAAAGAAACCATTTGAATTTGATTCCTTTCTTTTCTATTTCATTATACATTTATTTGGTCCTTGCTTCTGACTCCTTCAAGCTATATAGATTCTACTTTTGCAGAATCAAAATAGAAGTGACCTTATAAATCTACGCAACCTAAATTCATGCAACCAAATTGATTGACACACTTTTGAAGCCAAATCAGAGTTCTTGTTCGAGTGTGAGTATCTTTTTGTTTTTTTTAATAAAAAGATAGCTTGTGTTGTATTATAGAAGTGAAATGCAATAAGAGTTTGTTGCTACTTTTTCCATTTGAATTTATGATGAGTTAGGAAGCACTTTAACTTTGATTCTACTACAATTTACTTTAGTTAATTAAGACATCCAAGCTTATTTTCATTTTCATTTGGTGATGATCTTCCCTTTTAGTGTAGGGAGTGACTAAAGGGTGCGTTTTGTTGAAGTGCGCGGAAAGTTGTGCTTACTCAAATTTTTCAATTTTGAGGTGAGTATCTAAAATAATCCTTTAATACTTTTTAAGAAAAAAAAATTATAATTCAATAATTGGAGTAAGGGGATTTGAACCCTAATAGTTTCTGTTGGAAATATTAGAAGGTCACAATTGAATAAGCCTTTAATATTTACTAGCCTCGTCACACGAGCTTCGCACGTGCGAAGAGTCTTTTTTTTTTTTTTTTTGTTAGTGGTCTTATTTTGTACAAAAAAAACTGTGTTTTTTATTTTATTTTATATATATAATTTTTATTTTGAAAATCTAATTTATAAGTGAATAAATCAATTTGAAAATTAATAGGAGAGTGGTCATATTTTTTAGGCAATGTTTTAGTGAGAGTTAGAGTTGCATTTTTACTGGATTATCTTTTAGTTTTGTCTCTACTTAAACATAGGGGCGTAGGGGCATTTTTAAACAAAAAAATGAGGAATCCAAATAGGGGAAGCCCCTTAAATAATAGTATAGATATACTTATATAGAACATCTGCTAAGTTAAAAGCATAACACCCACCACAATCAAGTCCAATAACTAAAAGCAAAGCACCCACCTCTTTCAAGTCATGTAGACAAATTAGTTGTATGTGTGTTTGATCGGAAGAGTTCTTGATTCCTTTCTTTTCTATTTCATTACACATAAATTTGTTCGTTCATTCCCACTCTTTTATCAAGCTATCTAGATTATACTTTAAAAAATCCAAATAGAAGTGGAGCTTTAAATATAAATCTACTCAACCTAAATTAATATTCATGCAACCCAACTGATCAACAAAGTTTTGAAGCTAAGTCCAAGTTCTTGTTATTGCATGAGTATATCTTGCTTCTTCTATTTTTTTCTTTTCTTCTTTTCCAAAAATAATTAAAAAAGTAGCTTGTGTTGTATTATAAAAGTGAAATGCAATACGATTTTGTTGCTATTTTGCCATTTGAATTTATGATGAGTTAGAGAGCTTTTTTACTTTACTCTTACTACAATTTCTTTCAGATAATTAAAAGATCCAAACTTATTTACATTTGAAGATGATCTTTCCTTTTTAGTGCAAGGAGTGACTAAAGGGTATGTTCAGTTGGAGTGCACGGAAAGTTGTGCTTACCGTAAGTCTTCAATTCCCAGGTGAGTAACTAAGATAATCATTTAATACGTATTCACATAAAAGCATAACACCCACCACAATCAAGTGCAAAGTACCACAACTTTCAAGTCCAATAGACTAATTAGTTGTATGTGTGTTTTACAAGGAGACAACTAAGAGAGATGAAACTTCAACACTTCATCCATGAGCATCCTTTGATAATCAATGAATTTCCTGGAAAATCATTGACATTTGCAGAAAGGTTTGATTTTGAATATCGGAAACTTATGCCCTCTTGTACTGGGTGTGGTGAAGCAATTATGGGTTCTTGCATCTGTTGTCGACAATGTAGCTTTCGTCTTCATAATTCATGCGCCAAACTACCCCGTGAGTTGCAACTCCCAATACATGACAAACACCCTTTAGTTCTCCGGGAAAAAACAGATCATGATATGGGTACTTACAAATGCAATCATTGCAATTTAGTTTGCCAACATTTCTTTTACCATTGTACCCTCTGCAAATTTGTCCTTGCTGTCAAATGTGCTTCTTCGCTGCAATCCATCCTTGAAGTTGAAATTCACGACCACCCATTGGTCCTCGTCCAGGGGTCAAACTCATTCACTTGTGATTTTTGTGGTAAAAAAGGTGAGGACATGTCTTGCCTATGTGCCTTATGTGGTATTTGGTTCCACCGCAAATGTGCTTTCTTACCACACATGGTCAAACATATTCGGCACAAGCACCGTCTCAACCTCACCAAATCTCTCAAGACTGATCAATCTGAGGACCGACTTTGTCAATTTTGTGTAAAAAAGTTGGACACAAACTATGGGATTTATTATTGCTCAAGTTGCGATTATGCTGCCCATCTTGATTGTGCTATGCACAAGGATGGTAGGGAGTTAATATTTAATTGGAAATCAAAAGATGAGGAGCCTATTGAGTCATCAACCAAGGTGGGAGAGGACAAAATTGAAATACCTATAAAAATTAAACATTTTAGTCATGTGCATGACTTGAAGCTTACCGATCAGCTTGAGAATTATGAAATATGCGACGGGTGTATACGGTCCATCTTCCCTCCATTTTACAAGTGTGCTCAGTGTTCTTTTTTTCTACACAAATCTTGTGTAGAATTACCCCATGAAAAGCAACACCCACTTCACAACCACATGCTCACCTTGTCATCAACGAGACCTAGGCTTGCTCTTTGTGATGCTTGCAAACTTTTAACTAATGGCTTTACCTATAAGTGTTATGAATGCTGGGCTTTTCAAATCGATGTTTCATGTAGTTTGATTCCTGAAAAGCTTACTCATGTTGGCCACAAGCATTCCCTCATTCTCTCCAGTACAACGTTAGATGAGAACTGTAGTGCTTGTAATTATGAAATGAAAATCTTTCGTTGTACTAAAGGTGAATTTACTCTAGATTTTGGATGTGCTACGCTGCCACTCAAGGTAAAACATAGACAACATGAGCATCTTTTTTCCTTACAATATACTGCTGAAGATATTTCAGGTGAATATTATTGTGATATTTGTGAGGAAGAACGAGATTCAAAGTTTTGGTTCTATTACTGTGATGAATGTAGTTTTCCTGCTCACCCCAAATGTATATTTGGAGAGTTCTTAAATAGCAAGCATCGAGACTGCCGAAACATCAAGTTTGGAATCACTTACACATCCGACATCCACCAACATCCCCTCACTCTTGCTCGTAAGACTATGGACCATGACTCATGTGACAAGTGTGGTAAATTTTGCAATGAAGTGGCCTATGAATGTGCCACTTGTAATTCCATTATTCAGGTGGAGGGTCTGCCGAATTGTGAAATCTCTCTGATGGACTTCGCCGTGGAATATAAAGAAGTAAGAAAATGTTTGAGTTTATTTTTTAAGGGAAAATTTATGAGGATAAAATTTAGAATTGAAGCTCATGTTCCGCATTCATTAATTTTGTTTTTATTTCTTTTACTTAGCAATCGCCTATATAATCTAAGATACTTTACCTTTGTTCATGGTAACCTCCCTTATATATATATCATATGTTCAAATGCAATGCGGAGTTTGCAGTTTTCTAAGTCTCACTTGGTATCAGAGCATCACAATCTCTGGAAGATTTTTGCATCTTTTATATTTTGGTCTGAAGTTTCTGGTAGGACAACTAGTTCGGGTCCATTTAACCCCTTTTTCTTGCCCCACTCCAATAATAATTCTAGTTTGGCACTTGTTTCTCATTGGTGAGAATTACAAAACATAAGAGTCAATCCATGATAATGACGCTCACAGCCAAGAAAAAGATTAGTTTCATCAACGAGTCCATTATTCCAAAACCCGTTAACAGTTTAGACCCAAATTTCCTTGCTTGGAAACGATGTAATACCATGATTCTTTCATGGCTTCTCAGTTATATATGTTTCCAAGGAAAGTTTGAATACTTGACCAACATTAAACTATTTTATATAGTGAATTAACAACTTTTTGACATTATTTAGGATTTGTCTATCGATTTGCCAAAAAAAAAAAATGTTGCGCATATTTAGGTTGAGTAGAACACCATACTTGTTATTAACGGTAATAAGTCAACTAATAACATCTTTTACGCTGTTGTTTATAATTTTTTTTTTCCTAAGGCTAAATTAGAGCGCAGACATCGGATAACTGAAGCAGAGCGCAGATATCAGATGGCTGTATTAGAGCCACCGGCGGAGCCAGAGGGGGGCACCTGCCCTTCCTGACTCCTAAATTTTTTTTTTTTTTTTTTTTTTTTTTTTTTTTTGTTGTTGTTGTATTAGTAGTCACATGGAGGAAAAAAAAAAAATTCTACTTGTTGAAAGTGACCAAATCATTACTTTTGTCTTGTCTACGTGCAACTTGCTCCTATTTCACTATTTTTTTTATATCATTATTTACACAATTTTTACTATTTATGATAGTTTTCACAGCATTTTATCTTTGAATGATGCTAGAGGTATTACAAATTTTACTACTTATATCTTACAAATTTGCATGTCACCAATCACAAAAAATAATTTCAAACATTTATTCATTATATTTTTTAAGTAACACTAATCATATTTTTACTCTATCAGTTTATAAATTTTTTAATAACTATGAATTGATTGTTTTTGTTTATTTATTTTAATAATATAAAATATATTCATATTTACTTACAATTATTTATTTATTTTATTATTATTATTGATTAATATTTTTTAGATAAATTTTATTTTTAATATCATCTTTTAATTTTGCACCCTCTAGGCTAAATTCCTAGCGAAGTGGATATGGGAGCGGATATGGAAGCAAAGGGCAAACATCATACGCTTGCGTCACGTTTGAAGAAAAGATGAAGAAGTCACATGAAGATTTATCACGAGGATTATATAATTTCTCATTAAGCAGAACCAGAGTCAAGTTTCTAGCAGCAGCGGCAGGGCTGAGATGCAGAATTGACATCATCTTCACCGTTCTCTTCACCATCTCCCTCTCTCCTTCGATGCGATCGTCGACGACGACGACGACGACAAAAACGACAACGTTGTCGTTGTCGTTGATATCTGCCCTCACGATTACACTGCTGATTTAAACGTCACTAATTTCAATGCCGCTCTTAGAGACACCCCTGCCACCTTTGCTGTCGTCGAATTCTTCGCCCACTGGTTATTATTTTATAGCTTTATTTCCACTTTGTTAGATCTATGCTTTGTAAACGTATATTGGGATTTTTAAGGAAATGACTAGCCCTGGAATTGTTGTTTTAGGTGATATATTTATTTATTTGTGGAGATCTGGGTGACTTGTGGAATTGGCAATCCAAATAATTATATAGGTTATTTTCTCCATGTATTGGCTTAAATTCAATAGTACTCCTTTGACTTTTGCTGCCTGTACTTCTTGGATTTTAGTTTGATCTTTTCATTCGTCCTAATGTGTCTGAAAGGCTGTTAAATCTGCTGATTGTTTGGAACAGATAAGCCTATTGATTGATGGTTATGGCAAGTTATTTGGACTTCTTTGCATACTCATATCAGTAAAGCACCAAAGGAACAGAATAACCGTGTCTAAAATTACAGTTGTTTTAATCTAGACCATCTGATCACAAGACACGGCTAAACTGTAAACTAGAGAACATGGATCGAAGCTCTTCTATCAAATAGGTAACTAAGGATGATCTGCAGTGATACATTTTTGACAAGGTGAAATAAATCCTGCTGAAAATTTATAATACTTTCAACGGGGTCTATTAGAAGTATAGAGGGCTTTTGAGGAAGAAACTTTGTGGCTTGACTAGGCTTCTGTCACGCTTAATTCCCCTAGTCCAACCAAAACCTAAATCAAGACAAACAGGCCTGATGGCCTAATCAAAGCTGAAACAAAGGCAAACAAGCATGGCATGTCAGGTCTAAGAATAAACAAACCATTTTTTGATTATTATTATTATTTTTTTTTTTTATAAGATACCGGATTTTGATATTATGTTAGAGTATCCAACTTAAAAGTTTAAGTTAATAGGTGGAGATGTTCAGCTTGTACATGAACCTCCATATCTAAGTCTCAAATAAACCAACATGGGAATGTGATGTCCTAACATGTCCTTCACTTTAATGAGTGATATCAAAGCCAATGGTTGGCAGAGTAGCGTGACAAAGAGCATGTAGCTCACTTGATGGACCAGACTTGTAGTCACAGATTCACTGGTTGATTAACCTTGGTGGGTCCAAAGTTACTAGCTTAAAATTTGGTTTGTATGCTCTAACATAAAGAAAAAGACACTTTTCTATGTTTGATTTATTGCATCTCTCTTATTCGGTTTCTTACATGACACTTGATCCTATTTATTTTGAATTGGTGGTTGGTCATTCTCCTTTCACTTTTTTGGCAGCCAGATAAACACTAAACTTTGTGATAAGTTTTCTGTGGATTATTATCCTGTGCTCTTTTGGGCCCCTTCTTCTAAATTTGTATCGGGTGGTTGGGAACCTAAACGAGAGAAAAATGAAATACATGCTATTGATGATGCACGGACAGCTGATCGATTGCTTAATTGGATCAACAAGCAAACAGTAAGGTATGGGGTATTTACGTCTATTTCTTCTTTGAAGGTAATAATTCTATTGCACTATATGTTTCACTTGAAACAAGTATGATATAAGACTTTACTATTTCAATGTTTGATTTATGACATATACATTTAACCTGTTTATGGTCATCATATCCTGTGTTTTTGAAAGTTTTTTGAAAGTTTTCTCATACTTTGTATCTTCTCATTGGTAAGTTACACGTGCACCTAGCGTGTGCTAAACTCATACTTTGTATCTTTTCATTGGTGAGGTACCTCACCTTTCATCCTAATACTATAGGAGGAAGTATTAGTTGAGCTATAGCTCATTGGTCTCATACTTTGCATATTTGCAGTGCATACATCCCATGCATACAAACCTATCCTTTAATTAATGCCTCCTGCACAAAGATGAAGGCCTTATTTTGCCCCTATTTAGAGAAGTTTCTCATGTGCTGTTTGACACTAAATATGGAAAGTTTAAAATTAATGGAACTTCAATAAGAGATCCTCAATACTATCAACCTTTTATTATTATTTTCTTTCTTTACTAACATATCTTGATACTTCACAATGTGGCTAAGTAGGTCTTGGTTTTTACTTTTTTCAACTATGTAAATTGTCAAAGCAATGAGTATCATCATAAATAAATCAAATATTTTATTGGGTTTTTTTTTACCACTGAAATGTGCCCCCCTGAAGCAGTGAACTAGTAAAGTGACCTATGAGCCCCCCGCCCCCCTCTCTTTTTGTGATTGGGAGGGGAGTCAAAATTCATTTAAGTAAAAGAAAAAGAAGAATGTGATATCCAGAATTACTTATAAGGCTCATTTATAACCAGATACTTTAAAAAAGGAAATTGAAGTAAGTGATTTGTCTTTCTTAACCACGGACTTCAATTGTTGAATAGGAATGGAGTAACACATTTGAGAATTGATTACATAGAGAGGGTTTGCTTGCAGAATTTAAATGGGTTGCCTCCCAGGTAGTGAAAATCACTGAAAATAATGCACTTTGAATTGTTTAAACTCATTTGGTGTAGACAATTCCAGTGGGGGGGGCCAAAGTTATCAACATTGTTTTGGGACTTCCATTTTGTTTCAATATTCATTTAGTTTATTAGAAAAATGCTCTTATCACAACAAATTACAAACCAAGTACTGGGGAGATGATTAGGGGCACTTAACATTTTGTTATGTAGCTATTGTTGTTCTTTCTACTAATGCTAATGTGCTTTAAACCGTGCAGCTCCTTTGGCTTGGATGATGAGAAATTTGAAAATCAGCATCTTTCATCAAATGTATCAGACCCTCTACAGGTCGTTTAGGGAGCATTAGAAATAAATTTGTCTGCTTCTATTACAAATTAATGTTTCTTCTCTATAAATCAAGTTATTGACTCTTGCAACTTGTGAATTTTGTAAGATTGCACGAGCTGTGTATGATGTTGAGGAGGCACAAGGTATAACCTTTTGCTTTCTGGAATATGTATTTGAGGTCCAGATCATTTCTGTTACTAAGACTGTTTGAAGGAGAAACAGCCAACAGTTATATCATGTGCTTGCTTGTACTTGGCTTTATCTTCTTGTTTGATTCATCAACTTCTTTTTACTTTTATTTATGGGATAGATATTGTAGCTTTTTATCGTTAGCACAGGATCAGTATTCCAATTAGTTCAGCTAAAATTTTGCTGACTAACCCAGAAAGGTAAAACTAGTGTTGAACTATCTAAAGAGTGAAGACCAAACCAAATGCGAGCTATAATGTGTAGTCAAATCTGATTAGCATTGTAGATTTGCTAAAGGTACTTTATTTTTTCAATGTCACTCGTTTGTCTCTTCCTCTTTAGTTTCTTACTCTCATCCTTGATGCTAATGGGTTGTGTGACTTGTGAGAGTCATAAGGAGGTGTAGATGGTGGCGCGGTGCCATAAGGCTTAGGGCTGTGGCCGTTTCATAGCAATGATCATGAGTTCCTGACAAGTTTGGGGTCAGGAATGATATTTTTGGCTATGCAGTGATTTTGTTTTGAGATTTGCAATGATTTGTTCGTTGCTCTCTTTCATTTCCAACCAGGGGCGGAACCAAGATTTGAACTTAGTGAAGGCAAGCATAACCAAAAAATTAAATGTATACACATCATATTTGTGGATGTATTCTAATATTAATTTTTAGGAATTTATCCTACATAATGATTCAAATTGTTTCTTGACTTGCAAAGTCAAGAATCCTTATCCAATATTAAAATTAATATTTTTTTATCTTTCATTCTGATATTTATTTCTTTAGTTTAACATTTAAAAAAAAAAAAAAATTAACCCACAAGCCACAACTATATTATTATTAATAATTTATTAACACAATAAAGTTACAACAAAATTAATGCTAATAATCATTGGCGTAACAAATTAACAACTAGTGAGTATTTATTTTTAATTTTATACTGGAGTTCATTTAGTTTGGTCAAGGAAATGAATTTTGTAAATATCAATCACTACCGTGTACTGTTTCTAGATTTTTTTTTTTTTTGGAGAATCAAGTTTCTAGATTATAAATATATTACATTTATTTTTAAACTAACATATTTTTGTATATTTATAAGTTCTAGATATAATCAAAGCACCAGTAAAAGGTTCGAGAGCCAAGAACATTTGACAACTCTTAAAAATGCAAGTCCATTACCCAATCCATTCACCAGCCAAAAAGTCCAGTAAGAATTGAAATTTAAAAGCTTAGCCCAAAGAAATAAAATACTACTACATTTTTAAAGATAACTTTATGAATATAAAGGTAGTAAAT
The DNA here is from genome assembly GCF_040712315.1 of Castanea sativa. Lineage (NCBI taxonomy): Eukaryota > Viridiplantae > Streptophyta > Magnoliopsida > Fagales > Fagaceae > Castanea > Castanea sativa. The sequence continues at coordinate 54,407,476 of NC_134020.1, forward strand.
ATGATCAACTACAAAAAAAAAAAAAAAAAAACAAAAACAAAACAAAAAAACAAAATTTAGTTACAAAATCGGTTGTAGCCTTAGGCTACAATATTTTTACTCAATAAAACAAAAATTACTACATATTTTGAAAATCTATCTATTGAATTGTATATTCTTTACTCTCTTAATACACATGTCAAATTGTATGTCAATCAGATATTATTTACTTTATAATCTTTAAATTTATATTTTATGCATAATTTTAAATTACAAAAACTTACAATTTAAACAATTTATTGATGAAATAACTATTGATCTTTAATTTTCTAGAAATTTTGTAAATATGGAGGTTATAAGAAAAATATATAATCTGATAGTGGATTTGTCAAAATTCACCTCCAATAAATAAATATTAAGTAAGGTTGTAACCTTAATTAAGTGCACGTGGCTTTGTGTTGGCCACAAGAACCGCAGTGAGCTGTAGCCATCTTTTCCACAATCTCCCAGGTGCTTTTGTTAATCATCATTTTGCAAGAAAGAGAGAAGGCTTGCACCGAAGTTTGAAGGTTGCGAAGTTAGTAAAAAATAGAAGTAGAAGAAAGCAAGCAGAGATGCGGTATATATGAATGAAATGTTGACGGTAGTTGTTGGTGGTACTAGTAACTAGTAAGGCAGCCGGCTAGAGAAGAAGATGATGGTGGTGGTGCTGTTGCACTAAAGGATTGTTTTGCTAAGGATTTGTCATTTGTAATTGTCTTGTTAGTATTTTTTTCTAGACTGGATTTGTGATTTTTTTTTTCCTAATTATCTGGGTTTATGAATTGTTTTGTTGGTTTGTCTAATGGATTTTCTTGATATTCTTGGGGCTATAAAGCAAAGGGATGGCTTGATTAAAAAAATTTTGGGAACATTTCCCGGGTCCATTTGTAAAAATATTTGGGGAAGGGGGCACATAGATATAATTTAGGGTCAAAAGTAAGAGTTTTTGTGTAGTATAATACTCATTATTTTTTCAAAATCTGGGGGGTTGTCTTAAATATAATATTTTTACCACTGCATGCTCTTAGTACGATGGTCACTTTACAAGTTTAAGTGCTTGTAGAGTGTGGGAGATAAGAATTGAGGTTCAAGTTTCTAAGAGAGATCTTTACATACATATACACTTAAATTAGATTAGAATAGAATTTTTATCTGGTATAAATAAAAAATAAAAATAAAAAAATCTGGGGGAGGGGTGGCGCCATGACCTCCCAAGCCCACATGTAGTTTCCTCCCTGTTTCCACCTGCAATAAGGATGTAGGTGAGAAAAATGAAAATAAACTTAGTTTAGGATATTTCTTCATCTCTACTGTTTACCTTGGATTGAGTAATCTCCAATCCATATCAACCCGAGATATCTCTAAAAATCAATCCAACCTTAACTTGTAGAAATTGGCTTAGGGCCATTTTGCCAAGACTAATAAAAAGTTTAATTTTCATTTAATTATTTAAGCTCATTTCCTAATTGATAACAACTTTATAGATGTGAGCCAAATATTCCAATTCTATCAAAACTAAATATCTCAACATACCAAAATAATCCAAGTAACAACATATATTTTTATAAACTATTAACATTGTGGGTTGGTAACAAGTTTAGATTTCATTTAATTATTAAATCTCATTTCCTAATTGATAACAATTTATACCAATTTTTATAGAATTGGTATAAATTGTTAAAACAATTTACAGGTAACAACATATATTTTTAAACTATTAACATTGTTGGTTGGGCCGGGTTGGATTACGTAATTTAAAATTTTTTCCAACTCATCTAGACACTGTGGTTATGAGCCTCCATTTTACTTTTGAGTTACCATTTTTTTTTCTTTAAAGATATAACTTAACGATATATTAAGGACAATATATAGATTTTCAAGAACCTTGTAGCTCCACTTGGTTGAGGAATTGTTATGTATTAAAGATCTGACATTGTACTTTTAATTGTCATTTTTTAAAATAATTATAACTTTTTCAAACAGCTAAAAATAATTGATATCAGATGAACATTGAATAAAATTGAAAAAACATTAAGTTATAGAGTAAACTTGTTCTCTTAAATTTTGTCCATATGCGCACAAAAAAAAAAAAAAAAAACTATCGTGCTACTATTGTGTATCATAGTTATTAGTATCTCGATTTGAATCTTACGATCCTAAGATCTGACATCCTTAAACCGTCTTGAATCTCACTAGGATTTCTACTAAGATTGAGTGGTGTTCTTATATAATATATTAAGCCCTTATTTGTTGTCTTCTTAGGATCCGTTTGGATAGAACTTATTGCTGAAAACTGAAAACTGAAAACTGAAAACACTGTAGCAAAATAATTTTTAAATGTGTGAATAGTATTGCGGGACCCATTTTTAATAAAAAATTGCTAAAAAGTACATGAACAGTGCACGCACAGTATGTGCACAGTGCGCGCACAGTGCATTTGTCCCCCACCGCAGCAGCAAACGAAGAAAAAAAAAAAAAGCAAAACGCAAAAAAGTAAACGCAGAAAAAATAATCTCTATCCAAACCCTCTTTCAATGTGTTCTCTCCCTAAAAAATAGTAAAAAAAAACCACGGCGCTGGGCAACAAGATTATTAAAGTCCTTTTCTCGCTTGAAATAAAACATCAAAATTAGATAAAAGAATAACTTTATCTCAATAAGAGAAACCATTACATTTTTTTTCTTTGGTTTTTTTTTTTTTTCCAAAAAAAAAAAGAAATAATTCATTGCTTCATCCCCTAAGCAAAAGCTCTTTCCATATTGCATGCATCATCACAAATAGAAATGGAGTGTTAACAAGTTTTTTTTTTTTTTTTTGGTAAATTATTTGGCATAATTGCAATGATGCTCGCAAGCTAAATAAAAATAGGGACAAAAGAATAACTTTTGTCTCAATTAATGGGAGGAAACCATTCTATTTTCTCTTTGGTTGTTTTTTGTGTTCCAAACAAAAGAAGGATACCTTGCTTCAACCCCTAAGCAAAAACTCCTTCCATATTGCATGCATCATCAAAAATAGAAATGGTGTGATAACAAGTTACTTTTTTTCCTGTAAATTATTCGACATAATTGCGATGATGCACGCAAACAGAATACAAATAGATAAAAGAATAACTTTTGTCTCAATTAACGTAGAGAAACCATTCCAATTTTCCTTTGGTTGTTTTTGTGTTCTATACAAAAGAAGGATCCTTGCTTCATCCCCCAAAGTAGAAATTCTTTTCATATTGCATGCATCATCCCAAATAGAAATGGAGTGATAACAAATTAATACTTCTCTTTTTTATAACTTATCTGACATAATTGCATAATTATAATATGATGAAATGCTAATGGACATTTTTTTTATCTTTGCAAAGTTACAGTTCAACAACATATAATAATAAAATTTCTTAATTACTTTTAATTTGTTTTAGTGTTTAAATGTTAATGCATTGGATTATGGATGAAACACTAATTATTAATTGAGTCAAATTAGATTTTCCCCCTTCAATTAAAAGCACACATGCATAAAAATCAAGGAATATATAATAATTATTGAGTTATATATATATATATATATATATATATATATATTTTTCTTTTCTTTCTTTTCTTTTACATTTAACATCCAAGAAAAAAAAAGACCATTCGATTCCATTCTTTTCTATTTCGTTACGCATTAATTTATTCATTCCTTACCACTCCCTTAAGCTATCTAGATTCTACTTTTAAAAAATCCATATAGAAGTAGAGATTATAAATCTACCCAACCTGAATTCATCCAACCAAAAAAACCAACCAAGTTTTGAGGCCTTCTCTCTCTCAAAAAAAAAAAAGTTTTGAAGCCTTATTAAAGTTCTTGTTTGTGGGTGAGATTTTTTTTTAAGTAGCCTGGGCTGTATCGATCATATAGAAGTGAAATACAATAAGATATTTGTTGTTATTTTGCCATTTAATTTTATGATGAGATAGGGAGTATGTTTACTTTGATTTCTACAGCAATTTCTTTCAGTTAATTGATAGATCCAAAGCTTATTTTCATTTGTAGATGATCTTCTCTTTTTAGTGCAGGGGCCAGGGAGTGACTAATTAAGGACCTAAAGGGTGCGTTCTATTGAAGTGCACGGAAAGTTATGCTTACACAAGGTGTTCAATTTCCAGGTGAGTATCTAAGATAATCATTTGATAACATATATTGAATATCTATTCAATTAAACACAAAACACCGATTACAATTAAGTCTCGTAGACAAATTAGTTGTATGCGTGTTTGACAGGGAGACGAAGGAAAACGGAGCTTTGAGAATTTATCCATGAGCATCCTTTCATGATCGATGAATTTCCAGGAAATTTTTTGCCCGCTAAACTTCGATCAAGCCGGCTAGGATATTTTATAATCAACTGTAATGGGTGTGGTGAACAAATTAAGGGTTCATGCTTTTGCTGTATAAGGTGTATATTTTTTCTTCATCTTTCATGCGCCAAACTACCCCAGGAGTTGCAGCACCTCGTACATGACAAACACGCTCTCGTTTTTCATAAAAAGTCAAAGCATGATAAGGACATTTACAAATGCAACCACTGCAATTCAGTTTGCCGAGAGTTCTTTTATCATTGTTTACTCTGCAAATTCAACCTCGATATCCAATGTGCTTCTACTCTACAAATCATTGCAGTTAAATTTCACGACCACCCATTGGCCCTCTTCCAGGGATCGATTCCATTCATGTGTGATTTTTGTGGTAAAAAAGGGCATGCCTTGCCTTTGTGCCATATGTGGATTTTGGGTTGACCGCATTTGTGCTTCCTTACCAAGCATGGTCAAACATATACGGCACAGGGACCCTCTCAACCTTACCAACTATCTCAAGCCCTATCAATCTGAGCACCAAATTTGCCAAATCTGTGTGAAAAAGGTGAACACAAAATATGGGATTTATTATTGCTCAAGATGTGATTATGTTGCCCACCTTGATTGTGCTACAAAAATGGAAGGTAGGGAGCTAACCTTTGAGTGGGAATTAGAAGAGGAGTCCATCGAGTCAACAACCAAAGTGGAAGAGGAAAAAATTGAAATACCAATAGAAATCAAACATTTTAGTCATGTGCATGACTTAAAGCTTACCAATGAGCTTGAGAATTATGAGATATGTGACGGGTGTTTACGACCTATCTTCCCTCCATTTTACAAGTGTACATGTGCTCAATGTTCTTTCTTAATTTCTACACAAATCTTGTGTGGAATTACCCAATAAAAAGATACACAGTGTTAGGTTCTAAGACCTTAGGAACTAATGTATTAGAACTTCAATGTGTATTTTGTTGGCAAACCATGATCAAAACATTTAGTCTAGATTTAGACTTGCTCAAAATTTGGTTTAATATAAGTTTGGAATCGAGTAGTTGCAGGAAATTACTGTTCTATTTCAGCACGGCTCGATCGATTGAACAATAAACTCGACCGATCGAAAATCGTGCATCATGAATTTTTTGCAGAATTTTAAGTCGGTCCAAACACAGTTCAAGCCCATTAAGGATTAGGGTTTCAAATCTACTTCTCCCACTATATAAAAGAAACCCTAAGCACGTTTTTGAAGGCTTCTAAGAGAGAAAAGAGTGTGCCTCTTTATATTTTTAGGGTTTGTACCCAAAAAACTCTCTAGAGTCTTTGCTGCTCATATTACTGTTTGTGTGAATCTCTTGTGAGATCTGAGAGGTGCTTGCCTTCACACAAGCTTGGAATTATCAAGAAGGAGATTTCTTCGAGAATTTGATGATCGTTCAGTTGCTGCCATAAGAGCTTAAAGATACACAAGCGGGTGTGCTTGTACTTGTTGGAGAATCCAAGAAAGAAAGAGTCCGTGGTCTCGGAGCTTGCACGTGGTCATGTCTGTAAGTTCTACTGGTGGGTAGCAATAGGATGTCAGTGGTCTAAATCGTTATTGTACAATTTCGATTCTTTCATAGTGGATTCAGGTTTACTTTGAGGATAGTTAGGTTAAATCTTCCCTAGGTTTTTTACCGGTTTGATTTTCATGAGTCATCATATCTTTGTATTTTTATATTCCGCACTTTACATTGATATGATTGTATGATTGTATTAACCTATATCTGGAATTTGGACTAAGTAATAACTTGGCTTGTTAACTAGGTTAATCCAATTGTGATTTAAGGGGTCTAAACAAACTCTACAAGTGGTATTAGAGCGGGTAGCTCTTTTGTTATAGATATTTTGATCTCTAAGCTAATCCTTGATCCCTGTTATCATAGATAATTTGAAGTGTCTTACCGTTTTTTACTGTGATGATTTGAATAAAAAGGACACTATTGTTTCTGTCGATTTTTTTTATGCTTTTGAAACTCTTCATAAGTAATTATCTAAATCTTTGAAAATTGTTAAGAAATTCAAGGAAGAGTTAAAATTGACTAATTTTGAAAAAGAGGAATTGATTGTTAGATTAGATGAATCTAATAAAAAGAATGAATTTTTGAGAAATCAAATTTCCTCTCAAGATGTAAAGATGAAAAGCTTGGAATAAGAGTTAGTTGAATCTAAGGCTAAAATTGAAAATTTGACTAGTACCAAGCTTACTGTTGATAACAGAAGTGTTTCTGTTTCTCTTAAACCTAAAACTGAGAAAGTTTATATCCCTCCTTTCAAATAATAAAGAAAATGCTTATTTGGCTAGGTTAGACAAAGGTAAAAGTTCTGATGTAGACGCTAAAGTTTCTAAACCTACTGTTAGTGTGCAAAAAAAATCTATTTTTTTGCCTACTTGTCACCTTTGTGGTGTTGTTGGTCATATTAGACTAAATTGTTCTTTGTTAAGGCAAAAACCAAAATCTGAAACTAGATTTGCTGTTAGGAATACTGATGTTCCTAAATTTGTTCCTGTTTGTCACTTTTGTGGTGTCTCCGGTCACATTCGTCTTAATTGTTATAAATTGAAATTTAAATATTCTGTATTTCAATCTAGGATATGTGATGATATTTCTGCTGCCATAAGTCCAAATAAATTGTTTCATATACTTTTGAAAAATTTAAGTTTGTTGGCTTGTGAAAGGAAATTGTAGAATTTTAGTATTTCTCAGAAGATTGGTGTAACCCCTCAAATATACTCTGCTTCACATGGATTTTCACCTACAAAGCCGAAGACTCGTGCTATATGGGTGAGAAAAGATTCTCTAAGGTGAGTATTGTTTACTTGTCCCAGATTTAATTCTTTCAATTAATTGTGGACATGTTTTCTTTTAGTTTTTTGGTTGTTTTATTTTCTTAAGTTGTTTTGATTATTCAAAAATCCAAAAACATTGAAAAATTTCAAAAAGACAAAAATATTTTTTTTGAGTCTTGTTTTATTTTTCTTGAGGATTACATGACTCATAATATCTCTCTCTTAATTTAGAACATGCTTGACATTATGGAGAAACTTGAATAGTATGTGTTATATAAGTGCTAAGCTATTTTTGATTTTGTGTGAGTATGTACTAGTTTGTACATGAACTCATGGGTTAACTATGAAATTGATATTTCTTGTTTGTGTACCCTCTATAACTTAGTCAAGCATTGGCATGTATTGCATTTGCATTTTTAATCATTTAGCATAATGTGTGCTTTTAGTTTTGGTCATAAAATTTTTTTTTGAAACCAAAAAGATTTTTATTTCTTTTGTATTATACATCATGGATGTGTAATTGAAGTTGGCCATATTATCTTTACATATCATGTTTATGTACCTTGTTTAGCTTGGATGAACTTATTTTATTGCACTTTACTAGTTTGAGCTTTGTAGTGCATGTTGTGCGGGAAGATGTTTATAGTTTTTGATCACTTGATCTTGATTTTGAAATCACATGCCTTTGATTGTCGGACTTGATCTTAAAGGCATAAATAACCATCTCACCACTGTTTACTAGCCAATCATAAACACCTTAGTGCATATCGTAAGATTTTGTACTCGAGAAAGTGTAGCACATGCACAAAAAGAACATAAAGTGTAGCCTTGGTTTTAATGCTAAAATTGGTGTTTACATTATTGAGCTATAATAAATTCACAATAAAATAAAATTGGTGTGTACATTATCCCAGCTAATTCTTAATAAGTTTCTGATAAAATAAAATCTGTGTGTACATTATGAGGCAAATCAAGACACTTACATGATTGCAAGCTTTTATTCTTGGAGATGTGAGAGTTATATGATGTAACTCTTTAAGGGATAGTCTCTTTTAAGTGTATGTGATGGATTTTGTAGAAATTGTGCTTGATTTCTATTCACATATCACCTCACATGTATCTCAAACTTTTGCTAGTTGCACACACTACACAAGTTACTCTTTATTAAACTTGGGACATTATATTATGTGCAATCTTGTTGTGGCCATCCAAGATTATATTTTTCCATGGTATTTGATGCAAAATTTGGTTAAAGAGTTTAAAAATCTTTGTTTTAAAGATTTGAGTTGAATTCATGTGTTTTTGAAAAACTTTTAATCTTATACTCATGTATTTCATTCACGAAATATTGTGCTTTGAAGACTTTCTGCATAAAATTGCTCTGTTTTTCAAAAATTTAAGTTTTTCAGATTTTCAATCGATCGAATCTGTCTCTCGACCGTTCAAAAATGCATTAAAATTTTTTGTTAGGTTCTACCCGACTCGATTGGTAATCGATCGATCGAAATTGAAAAATTTTCAGTTTTTAGAGTTTTGACCGAAAAAAATTTTCATGCATCATTTGTGTTTAGGATTCACATGCATTGCATTGATTTTTTGTATCCATCTTGCAATTTTGCAGTCATATCTCTCATTATTTTCACACATAACATGCATACACTTTGCTAAATTGGGTACTCAACTTGATTTAAAAATTGATTGATTAATTTTTGAGTCCTTTGTACTTTCTAGTATATGCTATTTTTATGTGTGAACTATAGAAAATATTTTTCTTAAGAGATATAATGGATAATCAATGTGCAAATATTTTCTCTACTCATGCAACTGTTTATGGGTCACATAGTGTCAAGCTTGCATTTATTGAAAGAGAGAATATTTTTCTTCATGTGTATCATCAACTTAATTTTTAAGTTTGGTTTGTGTCTTTTTATTTTTCCCTACCTCCTAAACTGTCCCCAAAAACTGTTTTTCCCAAGACATGTTTTGTTTTTTTTTCCCTATTTTTATAGGGGGAGAAAAGTTTCTTTTACAACCTTTGTTGTTCATAGAGGGAGTTGTTGCTCTTCATTAGGAAAGTTGTCTCTATTTTCTATAGAGTTATCTTGTTTTGTGTTCCCTTAATTCTCTATTTCCTTTTGTTATCTGTTGAGTTGTTACTCTTTGTTTGAGTTATCTTTGTCAATACGTAACAAAAAGGGGGAGATTTAAATGAAATGTGGGAATTTGTGTGGAAAATACAAGAATGTTCTATTTATGGGAGTTGAAATTGTTTTTGTTGTATCTAACTTAGAGGGAGAGTTAGTTTGCATATTTGTTATTTTACTATTTTTCTGTCACACATGCATTTATGCGTTTGTTGAGTGTTTTAGGAATATACAGGTTAATTCAGTCGTGACTGCTGTCTACACCTGCAACTGATAGTTAGTGGTTAGGTTGAATTAAGTTTAGTGCTTTTTAAATCTGATTGGGCTTTTTGTAACTTTGAGCATTTCATGTTTGTGATGTGTTTTGTCACGGATTGCCAAAGGGGGAGATTGTTAGGTTCTAAGACCTTAGAGACTAATGTATTAGAACTTAAATGTGTATTGTGTTGGCAAACCATGATCAAAACATTTAGTCTAGGTTTAGACTTGCTCAAAGTTTGGTTTAATGTAAGTTTGGAATCAAGTAGTTGCAGGAAATTACTGTTCTATTTCAGTACGGCTCAATTGATCGAAGAATAGACTCGACCGATCGAAAATCGTGCATCAGGAATTTTCTGCAGAATTTTAAGTCAGTCCAAACACAGTTCAAGCCCATTAAGGATTAGGGTTTCAGATTTACTTCTCCTACTATATAAAGGAAACCTGAAGCACGTTTTTAAAGGCTTCTAAGAGAGAGAAGAGTGTGCCTCTTTATATTTTTAGGGTTTGTACCCAAAAAACTCTCTAGAGTCTTTGCTGCTCATATTGCTGTTTGTGTAAATTTCTTGTAAGATCTGAGAGGTGTTTGCCTTCACACAAGCTTGGGATTATTAAGAAGGAGATTTCTTCGAGAGCTTGATGTTCATTCAGTTATTGCCATAAGAGCTTAAAGATACACAAGCGGGGGTGCTTGCACTTGCTGGAGAATCCAAGAAAAAAGGAGTCTGTGATCTCGGAGCTTGCACGTAGTCGTGTTAGTAAGTTCTACTGATGGGTAGCAATAGGATGTTAGTGGTCTAAATCGCTATTGTACAACTTCGATTCTTTCATAGTAAATTCAGGTTTACCTTGAGGATAGCTAGGTTAAATCCTCCCCAGGTTTTTTACCAGTTTGGTTTTCCTAGGTCATCATATTTTTGTGTTTTTATATTCTGCACTTTACATTGATATGATTGTATGATTGTGATAACCTAGATCTAGAATTTAGACTAAGTAATAACTTGGTTTGTTAACTAGGTTAATCCAATTGTGATTTAAGGGGTCTAAACAAACTCTACACACCGACTTCACCGACACCCGCTCACCCTAAAATCAAGTAGACCAATGCTTGCTTTGTGTGATGCTTGTGATTTTATTACTAATGGCTTTACCTATGAGTGCAGCAAATGCAACTTTGGACTTGATGTCTCATGCAGTTTGGTCCCAAACACACTTATTCATGTTGGTCACGAGCACCCCCATATCCTCTATAGTACAACATTGGCTAAGAAGTGTAGTGCTTGTAATTATAAAATGAAAATCTTTCATTGTACTGAATGTGTCTTCACTCTAGATTTTGGATGTGCTACGCCGCCACTCACAGTAAAAGATATATAGACAACACGACCATATTTTTACCTTACAATATACTGCTGAAGATAATTTGGGTGAATATTATTATGATATTTGTTAGGAAGAATGAGATTCAAAGTTTTGGTTTTATTACTGTGATGAATGTAATTTTCCTGCTCATCCCAAATGTGTATTTCGAGAGTTCTTAAATAGCAAGTATCGAGATTGCCGAAAGATCAAGTTTGGAAGCACTTACACATCCAACATCCACCAACATCCCCTCACTCTTGCTCGTAAGACAATGGACCATGCTTCATGTGACAAGTGTGGTAAATTTTGCAATGAAGTGGCCTATGAATGTGCCACTTGTAATTCCAATATTCAGGTGCAGGGTTTGCCAAATTGTAAAACTTCTCTGATGGACTTTGCCTGGAACAAAATCAAAGGATTTGTTTTTATTAAGATCAAAAATTAATAAATAAATTCTAATGTCATTACTAATTTAAATTCATATTCAAATTGTGGAACTCATGTAACTCATTCATTAATTCATATTCCAATGTTTATAATCAAGCTACTTTACCTTTGCTAATGGTAACCTCCCTAGTAGAAATCATATGTCCAAATGTAATACAAACTGCAAAGAATGCAATTTTCTCATTCTCACCTGCTATCCGAGCATCGCAATCCATGGGAAAATTAGCATAATTTTTTTTTGTCTTAAGTTTATGGTCTATAGTTTCTGCATTATCAATGGCAAGACAACCAGATTAAGGTATGGCTACGGGTGAAGGTCTATCCAACCCCTTCTTCTAGCACTACTCCAATAATCCTGATTCAGTGGTTTAGCTCTTGTTTCTCAACCTCTCATTGGTGAGAAATGAAAATTACAACACATGAAGTCAATAGATCCAAGAACAAGATTGGTTTCATTGAGGAGTTCATATTACAAAACCTTTTGACAGTTTAGACCCAAATTTCCTTGCTTCAAAACGATGTAATACCATGATATTTTCATGGCTTCTCATTTGATCTGTTTCCAAGGGAATTGTGAGTAGTCTCAAAGAAAGATTTTCCCTAACTAATGCACATCGTCCTTTTCAATTTCAGCAAGAGATTTATAATCTCCACCAAGAGAAACAGTCAGTTTGCTACCTATTTTATAAAGCTAAAATAACTTTGGGATGAACTTAATCATTACCATCCCGTAAATGCACTTGTAGACTTGTAGTGATGCTACATCCTTGAATACATATATACTGTATGATATAATTATATGATATACATATGCTACAGTAAGCAGCTGCAATGGTGGATTTCCATTCACTCCGGACAGTACGTGTAAGAAACTTCTGAGTTTACTCCATCAAAATCATTCCGAACCTCTTGCCAATCAAGTAGGTAATACTTCATCTACAACCACTTTTTAAGATCAACGACGTTGTTGTTGATGATCGCACGAAGGAGAACAACGTCATAGCTTTGGAGCTTAACAAGAGCAGACTTAAACCACCGGAAATAGGAGAGGCAGTGTTTTTGGGAACATCTGCATGGATTGGTCGATGGTTTCTTTTATTTTTTTATTTTTTTATTTTTATTTTTTAGAGGAATTTTCTTTTAGTTAATAGATACTTTGTTGATAAATACTTTATTTAAGTCCAAATATTCTGTCTCATTTTTCTTATCCGACTCTATGTTCTACAAATAAAAAATGGTTAAATATTTGAAATAGTTTTAAATTTTCATAATTTTGGTTAAATTTTTTTTTTTTAAATTAAAGTATAATTTGAAACCATCCAAAATAATGGGAATATTACTCTTATTTATTAAGAGTTGTTCTATGGACATAACAAATTGTTATCATATTTTTACAATAATTGAGGTGTTAGTCTCTCATAAGTCAAAATAAAATTTAAGAAAAAAATATATATTAAATGGGTACCCACTACAACTAAAAAAAGAATTTATAAAAATATTGTAACATTTGGTTGTGTTTCTAGACTTTCTCATTTATTAAAGCCTTTCTCTAATACAGGATAACCACTAACCAAAAAGAGCATATTTACACCCTAGGCTACATATATAGACTACATGATTAAATATAATAATAATCTCTTATATCATATTATAAACACGTGATATCAATAAAGATGCAATCCCAAAATATGTTAGCAACATTTAGCTTTTAGAGGAATACATTAGGAGATACTAACTAGTTGATCTATAAATCTCTTAACAACATTAAACTATTTTATATATTGAATTAATTAGTATGATATTCTACTCAATTAATTAAATCATTGCTAAAAAGCTGCCCTATAGCGGCATTTTTTTAGCCGCGTATTCAAATCCTAAATAATGTCAAAATAACTTCAATCTGTAAGTCCTGGAACTCATATCTATCACTTCCCAAATTTGGTTTGATGAAAAATTAAGAACATCATTATTTGCTAATTAAGGCCGGCTCAACGAATTTGGGAGCCATAGGCAAAAGCTTTATATGGGACCTTTAATTATATTTAATTAAAATTTCATATTTTTTAATTAAAATTTATTTTTCTTGTTTTTTGAGGGGCAAAATTACTAATTAAATTTTTGCATTTAAGTTCCGCTAACATTTTCTTTTCAATTGATAATATGGCTAATCCACTTAATCTTTCTTGTGACATAGTTAATCTTAAATAGGATTTTTTTTAATTTTAATTTTGAAAAACTTCTTTCTGCGGAAGTAACTGTAACAGGTATATGTAGTTAGTAATATTTTGTAAGCAATACATGCATTTGGAAAAGATTCTAGCCTCTTTATATAATTTAGTACATTAATTGGAGAGTTGTCATTTGTTTGCAAAACTTCTTTTAAAACTTTTAGTTTTTAAAATATCGGAATAAGTTTCATGTGTGAGAAAACATTCAAGATTAAGACAATTTTTTTTCAAACTATCATCATCTAGTGATTTTAGTTTTTCAAAATTAAATAAAAAACCCAAAAATATTTTCATATATTTGAAATTGTTCAAACCTACTTTCAATTGAAGAAATAGTTTGATCTACTATATATAAAAAATAATTAATTCTAAAATATTCTTCAGGGGATTGTGTTGTCTCGTCATTGACATTCTCATCAAACTATTTCTTCCTACGAATTACACGTTTTTCATGAAATATAGGCTCTATTTCCATTTTGGTTGCAATTTCTTTAGATGAATTCATAGCAGATGTAAATCCATCTTCTCAATATTTTTTTAAAAAAGACATGAGACCTTTTAATTGATCTATAGTAACATCAATATGCATGTCTTTTGATTGTAAATTTTTACTAACAAATCTACAATCTACAAATTTTCATACAAACTTTAATAAGTAATAATTAAAAAATAATGTGTTTACTACCTATTATACCTAAAATTTTAAAACAGGCACCATTTTACTGTTCATTTATATATGTTTAAAAAATTATACTTTTGCTATTAGTAAGAGCATTCACAACTGGAAATTCTATCACATCCTATTTTACCATCCCAAAAAACTACTTTACCAATTATACTATACCATTTTTCAATACTTCCAACATCCCAACTTTTATTTTACAATACTACACACTAAAATAATATAAATTATACAATAAAATAATATTTAAAGGTTATCTATCACTGCTCTCTCTTCATCCCTGTCTCTGCCTCTCTGAGTCTCTATCCCTCTCTCAACAACAAAACAACCCGATCATCACCACACCACCACCACCATGCCTAAAATACACACACAAAACGCAAAACAAAACCCAGATCGGCGAAACCATTTGACCCATGGCGCGACTAGATCAACGCCGCCAACATCACACCACACCACATCCAGCCCGTCATTAGTGATCTTAAGCGACTCATCATCAGCGCCATTAGCAACCCACCAATCTCCACCGAGAAACCCACCAATCTTCATCGATCCACCTATCCAAACCCATCACCTGACCCACAACTCCAAACCTACCACCTGACCCACGACCCACACAGCTCACCGATTCAAACACAACCCACCGATTCAAACACAACCCACCACGATCACCGATCTCCGTCGATCCACGCCGATCCAAAATTCACGCCGATCTCCATGTCGTGACCATGAACCAAACCCAACTCCAGTGCAAGCCTTGAACAAGAAAGAGAGATGTGAGATGAGAGAAATAGTGAGGACTGTGAGGGACGAGCTCTGAGAGATTGAGTCAATGAGTAACACTAAGAGTGAGAGAAAGAAAAGTAAAAAAAATAAAATAAAATAAAATAATATATTTTCGTTTTACAATAAAGTTAGAGTGCGATTCTAAATGTAGAATCACACTATAGTACAATCCCAAATTTTTTTACAATACTCAGATTTTACAAGTCCAGCTGCTTGGTTATTTTTTTGCTTTTATTCTAAATTTCCTCTACATTTTCCATTTACAAGTCCAGCTGCAGATGCTCTAATAGCATATATGTTATATATTATGGCACGTATGGTCCCCCATTTGAGGTATCCAACAGGTGATGCTTATAGGATCTGCCAGCCCAATTGGATATTTTAATACGAGCAAGAGGCTTGCTAGTTATTACACTTTGCTTGCTTCACCATGGGTCAATGATAAAGAAAGATTAGGTCCACCGACCCATATATATAAAAAATTTGAACCAGCCCAGTTCACGAGTCCAACTTTATTAGAAAGAATCGGCTATATTCGCCAAGATTACAGTCTACGAAACACAGACACGATATAATAGATTATAACATAAAATAGTTGGCAAAATGCCGGAATGACACGAGTAAGACAAACATCATGTCTAGCAAAGACTTTGAATTTGAGGTCTCCGCTTCTTTAAATCAAATGACCGTTCCTCGCAACATGGTACACACACTGCATTAGTTAACTCAGCAACTACTACAGGTCTAGAGCATAGTGCACAGAAACAAAACCTGCCCTTCCAGCATGTCTCATCAGCTGCAGCTTCTCAATCTGGTTCTCTGTCTCCTGCTCTTCTTCATCCAAAAAACGGCATCGTCGTCGTCGTCGTCAGTGTCGTCGTTCTCTTCACCATCTCACTCGCTCCTTCGTGCGATCATCGATGACAACGACAACAACAAAAACGACAACGTCGTCGTTGATATCCGCCCTCACGACTATGCTGTCGATTTAAACTTCACAAATTTCGATGCGGTTTTCAGAGACACCCCTGCCACCTTTGCTATCGTCGAGTTCTTCGCCCACTGGTCAGTATTTTTTTTTTTAAGAAAATGAATAGTTGTGGGATTTTTTTGGAGATCGCACGCGCGTGCATGTGTGTATATATATATATATATATATATATATATATATATATATATATATATATATATATATATATATATATGGATTAGACTCAAATTACACGTGATGTAAACTCAACAACTTGTTATAGAAATTATAATTTGAGAATGTAATTTAACGGGATTTGTTAAAATTCACATCCAAGTAAAAAAAAAAAAATATTGGGTGGTGTAACTTGAACCCAATTTATATATATATATATATATATACATGGATCGGTTACTTTGGTAAATTTACTGGATCTAGATTTTGAATTATGGTAGAATGAATTCTGATGATTAAGTGAATTTTGAGGGAATACATTTTTGTGAGAATTAGTTCTTGGTATTGTGTTGAAATTTGTACTAAAAACTAAAAAGTAATCATGCTGAATGGAATTGCCTTATCTAGGTAATAGGCAATCCAAATAAATATACAGTAGATTAAATGATTTCGAGTGTTTTTTTTTTCTTTAATAATATTGTCTTGCAAATTAGGAAATGGTTTACTACTCTTGGGATTTGCTAAATGGATTGGCAATTTAATGATTACTTTTTTCGTTTCTTATCAAAATGAACTTTTTTTTAAGTATGTGAATGACCCTCGATTAGTCTGTTGAGGATCCATAGCCAACTCCATGATTTTGAGAATAAGGTTTTGTTGTTGTAACTACGTGCATTTGTTAAAGAAGTTAAAATGAATTTGGAGATATGTATGTCATGTGGAGTTTTGAGTTTTTATTTAATATGGTTTCATTGATCTGGCAGGTGTCCTGCTTGCAGAACGTATAAGGTATGATATCCTAAAGTTTGTGATCCATAATTCTTAAGAGGATGCTGTCTTATTAATTTTCGTCATATTGATTGAAAATAAATTTATGCAGCTCCATTACGAAAGAGTTGCAAGGCTTTTCAATGGACCTGATGCAGTGCATCCTGGGATCATAATAATGACAAGAGTGGACTGTGGATTGAAGGTATTTATGCTGCCACATTTCTTGATTACTTTCTTCTCCATGTTGGAATTTATTTCATCCATTAATCATTAACTCCAATCTGATCCCCCAATTACATGGAGTTGATGGATCATAAATAAAAGAAGGATCCTGTTTTACAGGGTGCTAAACTATCTTTTGTAAGTGCAATTCTAATTAAACTCAAACAAGTCCTGATTAAGTTATTTTCTCCATGTACTGGCTTAAATTCAGTAGTACTCCTTTAACTTTTGCTGCCTGTGCTTCTTGGATTTTAGTGTGATCTTTTCATTTGTCCTAATGTGTCTGAAAATCTGTTAAATCTGCTGATTGTTTCAAACAGATAAGCCTATTTGTTTGATGATTATGGCAACTTTTTTGAAATATATCCTGCTGAAAATTTATAATACTTTCAACAGGGTATATTAGAAGTATAGGGCTTTTGAGGAAGAAACTTTGTGGCTTGACTAGGCTTCTGTCACGCTTAATACCCCCAGTCCAACCAAAACCTAAATCAAGACAAACGGGCCTGATGGCCTAATCAAAGCTGAAACAAAGGCAAACAAGCATGGCATGTCGGGTCCAAGAATAAACCAACCATATTTTGATTATTATTATTATTGATAAATTACCTGATTTTGATATCATGTTAGAGTATCCAACTTAAAAGTTTAAGTTAATAGGCGGAGATGTTCAGCTTGTACATGATCCCCCATATCTAATCTCAAATAAACCAACATAGGAATGTGATTTCCTAACATATCCTTCACTTTAATGAGTGGTATCAAATCCAATGGTCGGCAGAGTAGTGTGATTAAGAGCATGTAGCTCACATGATGGACCAAACTTGTAGTCACAGATTCACTGGTTGATTAACCATGGTGGGTCCAAAATCACTAGCTTAAAATTTGGTTTGTATGCTCTAACATAAAGAAAAAGACAAAAACAATGTGATTTTGGACCTTGGGAAAAATTGCAATCTGGACCAGAAAGGAGTGGGCTGGCAACACTACCTATTGTAATGCCTCCCATCTTCTCAACTGTCATTTTTGTTTGATTTATTCTGGAAAGAAACTTTCCTCAGTCATTTTGACAATTGGATAAAATTCATTGATATCAGTTGACAAATATTAGAGAGAGAGAGAGAGGGGGACAGAGAGGGGGAGGGGGGAAAGGAAGAAATTTAATACATTCAATGCAGTGCTAATGAAGTAACCAAACGATTAGCGAGGGTAACTGAACTTCAGACAAGTAATCCATAACAGTGATTAACCTCCAACAGTACACTTTTCTATTTTTGATTTATTGCATCTCTCTTATTCATTTTTTTACATGACACTTGATGATCCTATTTATTTTGAATTGCTGGTTGGTCATTCTCCTTTCACTTTTTTGGCAGCACAGATAAACACTAGGCTTTGTGATAAGTTCTCTGTGGATCATTATCCTATGCTCTTTTGGGGCCCTTCTTCTAAATTTGTATCGGGTGGTTGGGAACCTAAACAAGAGAAAAAGGAAATACATGTTATTGATGATGCACGGACAGCTGATCGATTGATTAATTGGATCAACAAGCAAACAGTAAGGTATGGGGTATTTACATCTTTTTCTTCTTTGAAGGTAATAATTCTATTGCACTATATGTTTTACTTGAAACAAGTATGATGTAAGAATTTACTATTTCAATGTTTGATTTATAACATATACATTTAACCTGTTTATGGTCATCATATCCTGTATTTTTGAAAGTTCTCTCATACTTCATATCTTTTCATTGGTAAGTTACATGTGCACCTAGTGGGTGCTAAATTCATGACATCGCCCTTCATCTTAATATTATATGAGGAAGTATTAGTTGAGCTATAGCTCATTGGTCTCATACTTCACATATTTGCAGTGCATACATTCCATGCATACATATCTGTCCTTTAACTAATGCCTCCTGCACAAAGATGAAGGTCTTATTTTGCCCCTTTTTAGAGAAGTTTCTCATGTGCTGTTTGACACTAAATATGGAAAGTTTAAAATTAATGGAACTTTAATAAGAGATACTCAATATTATCAACCTTTTATTATTATTATTTTCTTTCTTTACTGACATATGTTGATGCTTCACAGTGTGGCTAAGTAGGTCTTGGTTTTTACATTTTCAACTATGTAAATTGTCAAAGGAAAAAGTATCATCAGAACTAAATCAAATATTTTATTGGGTTTGTTTTTTTACCACTGAAATGTGCCCCCTGAAGCAGTGAACTGGTAAAGTGACCTATGTCCCCCCCCCCCCCCCCCCGCCCCGCCTTTTCTTGTGATTGGGAGGGGAGCCAAAATTCATTTAAGTAAAAGAATAAGAAGAATGTGATATCCAGAATTACTCATAAGGCTAATTTATAACCAGATACTTTAAAAATGGAAATGGAAATTGAAGTAAGTGATTTGTCTTTCTTAGCCATGGACTTCAATTGTTGAATAGGAGTGGGGTAACACATTTGAGAATTGATTACATAGAGAGGGTTGCTTGCAGAATTTAAAAGGGTTACGTCCCAGGTAGTGAAAATCATTGAAATTAATGCACTTTGAATTGTTTAAACACATTTGGTATAGACCATTCCAGTGGGCTGGCCAAAGTTATCAACAATGTTTTGGGACTTCCATTTTGTTTCAATTTTCATTTATAGTTTATTAGAAAAATGCTCTTATCACAACAAATTACAAACCAAGTACTGGGGAGATGATTAGGGGCACTTAACATTGTTTTATATAGTAGTGTGAATTTTAGCTTCAAGTGTTGTTCTTTCTACTAATTCTAACGTGCTTTAAACTGTGCAGCTCCTTTGGCTTGGATGATGAGAAATTTGAAAATCAGCATCTTTCATCAAATGTGTCAGACCCTCTACAGGTCGTTTAGGGAGCATTAGAAATAAATTTGTCTGCTTCTATTACAAATTAAAGTTTCTTATCTATAAATTAAGATATTGACTCTTGCAACTTGTAAGTTTTGTAAGATTGCACAAGCTTTGTATGATGTTGAGGAGGCACAAGGTATAAACTTTTGCTTTCTGGAATAAATGTATTTGAGGTCCAGATCATTTCTGTTACTTAGACTGTTTGAAGGAGAAAACAGCCAACAGTTATATCATGTGCTTGCTCGTACTTGGCTTTATCTTCTTGTTTGATTCATCAACTTCTTTTTACTTTTATTTATGTGATAGATATTGTAGCTTTTTTATCATTAGCACAGGATCAGTACTCCAATTAGTTCAGCTAAAATTTTGCCAACTAACCCAGAAAGGTAAAACCAGTACCGGACCAAACTATCTAGGAGCAAACTAAATGCGAGCTATAATGTGTAATCAAATCTGACTAGCACTTTAGATTAGCGAAAGGTACTTTATTTTTTCAATGCCTCTCATTGTCTCTTCCTTATTAGTTTCTCACTCTCATCCTTGATGCTAATTTGGGTTGTGACTTGTGAGAGTCATAAGGAGGTGTGGATGGTGGCGTGGTGCCATAAGGCTTAGGGGTGTGGCCTTTCAATAGCAATGATCCTGAGTTCCTGACGAGTTTGGTGATGGAATGATATTTTTGGCTATGCAGTGATTTTGTTTTGAGATTTGCAATGATTTGTTTCTTGGTCTCTCTCATTTCCAATTGCAACAAGGATGTAGGTTTTTGGTTAAGGAAGAGAGAGAAGAAAATAAAAGAATAATCTTTTCTTTTCTTTTTTTTAAAGTAAAAAATATCTATCCCAAAGAGCCATGACTCATGAAAACTACCAGAGGTCAATTGCTTCTTATATGTGGAGATGTGCATGGTTTGAGTTAGTTGGATTTAGTTTAGGGTATTTTTTTCATCTCAACTCGTTTACCTTGGATTGAGTAATCTCCAATCTAATCTAATATCTCTAAAAATCAATCCAACCTAACTTGTAGAGATTGGGTTAGGACCATTTTGTCATGACCAGTAAAAAGTTTAATTTTCATTAAATTATTTACGCACATTTCCTAATTGATAACAATTTTATAGATTTGAGCCCAATATTCCAATTCTATCTAAACTTTTTTTTTCCTGAGAAAAAATTCTATCTAAACTAAATATCTCAACATACCAAAATATATATCCAAGTAACAACATATTTTTAAATTATTAACATTTGTGGGTTGATAAAAAGTTTAATTTTCGTGTCAATTTTGGAACAGCTTATTTAGCGTAAATTGAAAACTTTTTGCTGAAAATAATATAGACAAAACTAAAAGGTAGTTGAAATAGTACAGTGAAACTCATGAATAGTACCAAAGTGCAATAAGACCTATGAATAGTAGCAAAAATAATTTAAATAGTAAAAAAAACTGGTTTTTTAAGTCAATGCCAAATACGCATTTAAGCTCATTTCCTAATTTGATAACAATTTCATAGCTCTGAGCCAAATATTTCATAAACTAAAAATTTCAACATACCAAAATATATCCAAGTAACAACATATAATTTTAAACTATTAACATTGTGGGTTGGGTTGGGTTGAATCACGTGAGTTACACATTTTTCCAACTCGGATGTCCTAACCCAACCCAAGCTTTACAAAAATTTATAACCCAACCTAATCCATCAATCCACCGTTTAAAAAAAAAAAAAAAAAAAAAAAAAAAAAAAACAAACAAACAAACAAACAAACGACTCAAGGCATTGTGGTTACAAGTCTTAATTTTACTTTTGAGTTACAATCTATTTTGAGCAATGTTAGAAACACAATAAAGTCCACAATTTTTGTCACAACTTGCCACATGATAGGTTGTGAATGGTGGATATAAAATAGTAAGTCCACACTTTCACCACTCGCCTTGTGGCTAGTTGTAGGTTTTTTTTTTTTTTCTTCTAAAAATATACCTCAACAATCATGGATTTGAGGACAAAATATAGATTTTCAAGAACCTTGTGGCTCCATTGGTTTTTATTAACCAAAAACAACCACTTGGTTTGAGAGTGATTGTTTGTATTAATGATTTAAATCTGCATCTTTAATTTTCAGTTTTTTTTTTTTTTTCAAGTATAACTTTTTCAACAGCTAAAATTAAATTATATCAAATAAACATTGAATAAATTTGAAAAAACACTTTTTGAGTTATAAACTTGTCCTTAAATTTTGTCCCAAAAAAAAAAAAAAAGCTCGTGCCATTACAGGGCATTCATTCATTCAATCAAGTCCAAGGCCAAGGGAAAGAGAGGGACAAGACAACACAAGCACAAGCACAACACAACTCCTCCAACCTGAAATTTCACAATCCTCAAACAAACACTGATCGTAAAACACTAGCTAATTTGCTTCTTCACGCAGATCTCAATTTATTACGAAACACACACAATCTCAAACAAAACTACAAAACTACATAGTACACAAACCCTAGTCCATAAATCAAAAAAAAAAAAAAGGTTTCATTGCCCACATGTCTCAGCTGCTGGTTTTGAATCTGGTTCTGTGTCTCCTGCTTTTCTTGATCCCAAAAACGACATCGTCATTCTCGTAGTTTTTTCCCGCGAGATACCCGCGAAACTCTCTGCCTGGAGGTTTTTTAAGTGTGACTTTCTTACCTTTCACCACACTATATATACCCTCATTACACATAAAAGTATGTGAGGCCATTCAGAGAGAAAAACCCTAGATAGGTTTTCAACAACACACACACCCATCTTTTAGAAAGAGAGCTACCCATCCTTAGTGAGAAATCATTGTAGCCTCTTCTCATTCCCTCTCTCATTACCATACCTTGAGAGGAGATTTGTACCCAAACACAACCCACACATTTTCAGAGTGTAGAGAGTATTTTAGAGCTTGGCAAGCTTTGGGGATTTGCCAAAAGAAACTGGTGAGGCTTGGCGGATACAATCGGGCGTATTGCGGGATCCGGAAAGCTAAACAAAACACGGTTCCGAGAAGCCTTATTGGAGTAGAAGCTTGGAGGGCTTAGGTACATTGGGTAGATTAGGCTTGGAGGGTCTCTTGCTATTCGTGTATCTCAACTTATTGTCTAGTGGATCAATTTACCGCTTGGCAGCGGAGAGGTTTTTCGCCAAGTTCTTCAGTTTCCTCTTCGATAACACATCGGCGTGTTATCTTGTATTTGTATTTCTCTTCCCTTACTCTTGTGCTTTACTTTTATTGTTTGGTTATTCATGTTTATACACTAGAGTAGTTATCAGTAATTGCGCTTCATTTACTCTTGTTCCGCACTTAGTTTAAGTTAGAGTAAAAACAACCGAGTCGTAATTTTTTTAATTTGGGGACTAAACAGCTCTTGTGTTTTTAACACAAATCTAAGCTTTCAGATCAAATAGGACTGAATACGATCAAAGTGGACCAATAGGACTGAATATGACTAAATTGGACCGAATAGGACTAAAGTAGACCGAAGTGGACATAATAGGACCGAAGTAGACCGACTAGGACCAAAGTGGACAGAATGAATTGAATAGGACCAAAGTGAACCGAATAGAACCTAATTGGACCGATTAAAACCAAAGTGTACTGAAGTGGCTGTTCTTGTAGATTTTCTTTTTTCCATGTATATCATAATTAATAGGCTATTTTTTTCATATGTCAAACTTCATTTGAAAAGGAAAATAAAATATTTCTTAGTTTTATCAATGTAAGGAAAAAATGTTAAAAATAATAAAGAAGTAAGAGTTTTAATTGAAATTAGAAAAGAAAAACAGCATTACTATTACCTTTCAAAAGTGATCAAAAAATTATAAAAAAGCACAAATTCATAAGGTAAAATAAATTGTTTTTATGCAAATTTGTGTTTAAGTAATGAAATATAAAAATGAGTACATGATAAACTCCAATATTTAAATTTTTTTAAAGTGAAATATGAAATTTAAAGTACTATAGATATTCACAGTATATTTTAAAAGTGTTACAATTTGATATATTTTATTAGTCTATATATTAATTAATATATTCACAACGTTAAGCTCTGAGGTTAGTCCAAATATTAACGACCTTTTCATATAAGTAGTACATAAGTTGAATTTTGACTTCAAAAAAATCACAGAATGACTTATAATTGTGTAAAAAAGGAAAAAGAAAAAAAAAACCTCTAATTGATAAACACAATAAAAATATTTTTTTGCATAAAAATGTTGCTTATTATTCACATAATCTTTTTAATTATTTAGACTGTTCTCAAGTATTTCTGTGCGTATGCACTTAGAAATTTTGCTCCTCCTTAACACTAAATCTTGGGTCCAACATTGATGTGAGTTATTAACCCGAATCCATATGGTTGAATTTAATCGAAAAATTTAAAATATATATCGTAAGCTACAACATGTAAATAACTTTGTTCACCTTCTTGAAAAATAAAAAATTAACTTTGTTCATTTAGTTTTAGTTTTTTTTTTTTTCCCTCTCATTTCAACCACTTCTAGTGATAGTCTTAGGGTATGTTTGGATACCACTTATTTTGTTGAAACTGAAAAATTATTGCTGAAAGTACTATAGATAAAGATAAAAGTTAGTTGAAATAATATAATAGGGCCCATGAATAGTACCAAAAAATGCAATGGAACCCATGAATAGTAGCAAAAATAAACTGAATAGTGAAATAATTTTAATTTTTCATTCTTACCCAAGCGCACGCTTATTTTTTTATTTTTGCCTTTTTTCGTTTTTTGTTTTTCCTTTACTATCCAACACGTACGATATCATTTTGGTAAACTTAAAAGTGCAAAATTTGACAGAACGACTGTATATATTAGAAAATGATGATGCAATTGATCACAAACCCTTTTTTTTTGGTTAATAGAAAATGGGGGATCACAAACCTTCTCTAATAATGAAAAGAGCCACGTTGGTTTCAGGAATATATAAATGATTATAAATTTATATTTAATTATTTATATATATTATTCTTCCCTTCTATATTCCTTTCTCTTACATTTAACATCCAAAAATAAAGAAAGAGATCATTTGGTACAAAAGAAAAAGAAACCATTTGAATTTGGTTTCTTTCTTTTCTATTTCATTATACATTTATTTGGTCATTCCTTCCCACTTCTACAAGCTATTTAGATTCTACTTTTACAAAATCCAAATAGAAGTGAGCTTATAAATCTACGCAACCTAAATTCATGCAACCAAACTGAATAACAAACTTTTGGAGCCAAATCAGAGTTCTTGTTCGAGTGTGAGTATCTTTCTTTTTAAAAAATAAAATAAAAAGATAGCTTGTGTTGTATTATTGAAGTGAAATGCACTAAGAGTTTGTTTCTACTTTTTTCATTTGAATTTATGATGAGTTAGCATTTTTACTTTGATTCTACTACAATTTACTTTAGTTAATTAAGAGATCTAAACTTAGTTTCATTTGGAGATGATCTCCCCTTTTAGTGCAGGCAGTGATTAAAGGGTGCATTCTGTTGAAGTGCACGGAAATTTGTGCTTGCTCAGAGCGTTCAATTTCCAGGTAAGTGTTTAAGATAATTCTTTAATACTTTTTCCTTTTTGTTTTAAATTATAATTCAATAATTGAGATAGGAAGATTTGAACCATAGTAGTTTATTTTGAAAACATTAGAAGGTAACAATTGAATAAACCTTTAATACTTCTATTATACACATATGAAATATAGAACATCTGCTAAGTTAAAAGCATAACACCCACCACAATCAAGTCCAATAAATAAAAGCAGAGCACCTAGCACTTTCAAGTCATGTGGACAAATTAGATATATGTGTGTTTGAGTTTGACACGGAGGCATGGAGAAATGGAGCTTCAACACTTAATCCATGAGCATCCTCTGATGATCAATGAATTTCCAGGAAATTCATGATCATTGATATCAAATGTGATTCCTTGCTTCAATGATGTTTCAAAATGTTTGACTTGAGAAAAAAAAATAATAGTACTTCTATTTCCAGGCGACTGGAATAGATTGAAATCATTGAACTATTGAAGTTCCATATGGTTCAAACCTTATCACGGCGTGTCACCAGAAAGGAATTCTTTACTCTACCAATAATAAGCAATGGAAATGACCATGATATTAATAAAATAAAAAATTTATGTAAGAATAATTTTAAAAGAACGAGCACATCTTCATATGTTTCTGAGCTCCTTACATGAATAGACATCTATTCCTATCGCCACCTCTCATCTCATTTCGCTTTAACTTTTGTATCTTTTGATTATCCTTTCTCATTTCTCACTAAAAAAAATAATTAAACAAAAGAAATGAATTTCATTTAAACGGGGATAAAAACGATACACCTTGAATAGTAAGGACCTGTTTGGATCATCAATTTTCATAACTCATAACTCTATTTCCATAACTCATAACTCAAAAATGGTGGGACCCATAGCAAGAAGTCCGTTTAGGAGCACCATAACTCTATTTCCATAACTCTGTTCCATCACTCAATTCTCTGATTTTTGAGTTATGAGTTATGAAAACTGAAAATACATTTTGGTTGTTTTCAGTTTCCATAACTCATAACTCAATGGCATTTTTGTAATTAAGCACACATGGGAGATCCACTAGTCATAACTCAGCCGCACTTTTTAACCAATTCACTTTTTTTTTCCTTCTTCTTTCACTGGGTTTGGTCTTCACTTCAGTTCTTCCTTTTTCTTTTTTCCTTCTTTTTTCACTGGGTTCGGTCTTCACTTCAGTTCTTCCTTTTTCTTTTTTCCTTCTTCTTTCACAAGGTTCAGTCCTTCTTCTTTCACAGGGTTCGGTCTTCACTTCAGCTCTTTCTTCTTCTTTTTTCTTTTTTCCTTCTTCTTTCACTGGGTTCGGTCTTCACTTCAGTTCTTCCTTTTTTTTCTTTTTCTTTTTTTTCAATGGGTTCGGGTGATCTGAATACTGGAAAAAAAAAAAAAAAAAAAAAAAAAAAGCCTGCACCGAGTGACAAGTCTAGGGCCCACAAACAGTGTGAAAAATATTGAGTGATGGCAAGTGAGTGATGGTGCCAAACCGGTAGTGTATTTTTAAGTGATAAGTGTTGAGTGATAAGTGATGAGTGATGAGTGACGGAAATTGAGTAATGAAAAAAAAGCATCCAAACATGGCCTAACATTCTTTCTTGAATAGTAACATTCTTAATCATACTTGATGTTTCCTCTGTCCAAGTGACAAAATAGGCAATGCCTCTAACACGTTGAGCTAGTACGTGAGTTGCTTTGTTTTCTTCTCTAGCAATATAATAAAACTGAACACTACGGTTTGGATCTGCTGTACCTGAGCCAATGCTCCTGAAAATGTTATTCATGATACCGACTTGAGCCATTATGATACCCTGCAAAATGAATTAATAACGAGCTGTGAATCACCATTAAGAATCGCATAACGAATACCTTTATTGCGATCAATTTATGACCCATTCAGACCTTATCATTGCCAGACACCAATAAAATAATTCATGGCTTTTTTTGAGAGAGTTCTAACTTATGACGTCCGCTCCTGATGATAGTTCTTTATTATCAGATCAAGACACCAATCAGTTTTGGTGTAGGTAGAGATTGAACCTCAGATCTCTTATACAACTATCAAATACTTTACCAGTTAAGCTAACTGGAACCCATAAAACAATTCATGGCTCTAAACCTCTAACACATTAATATTAACAATAGAAATGATGATATTAATGAAAAAAGAAGAAGTAATAATGTTAGAATGACAATGATCATGATAAT
The DNA here is from genome assembly GCF_040712315.1 of Castanea sativa. Lineage (NCBI taxonomy): Eukaryota > Viridiplantae > Streptophyta > Magnoliopsida > Fagales > Fagaceae > Castanea > Castanea sativa. Next base: position 54,435,360 of record NC_134020.1, read on the forward strand.
AACAAATAATAATTTTAAGAGAATGAGCGCGTCTTATACTCTTCTTACGTTTCTCTCCGACTTGGATACACATCATCCTACCGCCACCTCTCAAGTCTCCTCTCACTAAATCATTCCACTTTTCATATCTTTCAATTGTCCTTTCCCATTGCTGTTTAAGAAAATATTAGTAGTACTCTTTTAAAATTATATGTGAGTGATAATAACAAAAGCAATTGTTTAACATCATATAGTTTGACCAAATTTTAATGATTTAAAATTTTGGATTAATTGATCTTTCTATATGTTAAATTATCATCCCCTTAGAACATTCACATCAGTCTCATCAATTTAATATTTCAACAAAAATTTATCTAAACTCAACCGAAACAAGTGTGCATCAGCCTCACTAAATTAATTAAAAATTTTAAAGAGAATAGTCTCATCACAACATGTAGTGAGCCTCTATCCTCACTACATTTAATTCTAATGTTGATAAAGTATTGAGGCTGATGTATGTATATGAAAATAATAGATAGCTAAACTAGAAAAAGTAGAGTTTTTATTTATTTATTAGTTTAACTAAATATTTGAGAAAATTAATGTGAATGCTCTTATTTGGAGTTTCCCTAAGGTGTTCTACCCCCAACTATAATGTAGTGTGCAACAATATTATCGAAGTCTCCTTCACATGGAATAAAAGAATAAAAATAAGGATGAAATAATAACTTTGGTCACACTTAACAGAGAAACGATTTGATTTTTCTTTTGGTTGTTTTTGTTTTCCAAACAAAAGAATGATTCCTTACTTCATCTTTCAAGCAAAATATCTTTCCATATTGCATGAATCATCGTAGAAACTCTTGCTATATTAAGCCCTTATTTGGAGGCTTCTCAAGGTGTTCTCTCCCCAACAAATAGTAAAACAGCCCACGATGCTATGCAACAAGATTATCTAAGTCCTTTTTTCGCTTGGATAAAACAACAAAATTAGGAATGAAATAATAACTTTTGTCTCAATAAGAGAAATCATTCCATTTTTTCTTTGGTTGTTTTTGTTTTCTAAACAAAATAAATAATTCATTGCTTCATCCCCTAAGTAAAAACTCTTTTCATATTGCATGCATCATCACAAATAGAAATGGAGTGATAACAAGTTACTTTTTTTTTGTAAATTATTCGACATAATTGTGATGATGCACCCAAGTAGAATACAAATATGTTAAAAGAATAACTTTTGTCTCAATTAACATGGAGAAACCATTCCATTTTTTATTTGGTTGTATTTGTGTTCCAAATAAAAGAAGGATTCCTTGCTTCAACCCCTAAGCAAAACCTCTTTCCATATTGCATGCATCATCAGAAATAGAGATTAAATGGAGTGATAACAAGTTACTTTTTTTGTGTGTAAATTATTCAACATAATTGTGATGATGCATGCAATAAAAGTACAAATATGGATAAAAGAATAGTTTTTGTCTCAATTAATGTGGAGAAACCATTCCATTTTTCATCTGGTGGTTTTTTGTGTTCCAAACGAAAGAAGGATTCCTTGCCTCTAACCCCTAAGCAAAAAATCTTTCCATATTGCATGCATCATCAAATATAGAAATTAATTAAACGGAGTGATAACAAGTTACTTTTTTTTTTTGGGTAAATTATTCAACACAATGGTGATGATGCACGCAAGTTGAATACAAATACAGATAAAAGAATAACTTTTGTCTCAATTAACATGGAGAAACCATTCCATTTTTTATTTAGTTGTTTTTGTGTTCCAAACAATAGAAGTATTCCTTGCTTCAACCCCTAAGAAAAAACTCTTTCCATATTGCATGCATTATCAAGAATAGAAATTAAATGGAGTGATAACAAGTTACTTTTTTTTGTGTAAATTATTCAACATAATTGTGATGATGTACGCAAGCAAAGTACAAATACAGATAAAAGAATAACTTTTGTTTCACTTAATGTGGAGAAACCATTTCATTTTTCCTTTGGTTGTTTTTTTGTTCCAAACAAAAGAAGGATTTCTTGCCTCAACCCCTAAGCAAAAACTCTTTCCATATTGCATGCATCATCAGAAATAGAAATTAAATGGAGTGATAACAAGTTACTTTTTTCTTTTTTTGTAAATTATTCGACATAATTGTGATGATGCACGCAAGCGAAATACAAATACGGATAAAAGAATAACTTTGTCTCAATTAACGTGGAGAAACCATTCCATTTCTCCTTTGGTTGTTTATGTGTTCTAAACAAAAGATGGATTCCTTGCTTCATCTCCCAAAGTAGAAACTCTTTCCATATTGCGTGCATCATCGCAAATAGAAATGGAGTGATAACAAGTTACTTTTATTCCATAAATTATCCAACATAATTGCGATGATGCACACAAGCAGAATACAAATATGGATAAAAGAATAACTTTTGTCTCAATTAACATGGAGAAACCATTCCATTTTTCCTTTGGCTAATTTTGTGTTCTAAACAAGGGAAGGATTCCTTGCTTCATCTCCCAAAGTAGAAACTATTTCCATATTGAGTGCATCATCATAAATAGAAATGGAGTGATAACAAGTTACTTATTTTTCATAAATTATTTGACATAATTGCAATGATGCATGCAAGCATAATACAAATAGGGATAAAAGAATAACTTTTGTCTCAATTAACATGGAGAAACCATTCGATTTTTCCTTTGGTTGTTTTTGCGTTCTAAACAAAAGAAGGATTTTTTGCTTCTTTTTCCAAAGTAAAAACTCTTTCCATATAGCAGGCATCATCACAAATAGAAATGGAGTGATAAAAAGTAACTATTTCTTTTTTTCTTTTGTAAATTATTCGATATAATTGCATAATTATAATTTGATGAAATCCTAATGGGCATCTTTTTAAATCTTTGCAAAGTGACCGTTCAACCACATATAATAAATGAATAATGAAATTTCTTAATTACTTTTTGTTCATTGTTTTACCCCCAACTATACGGTAGTGTGCAACAATATTATCAAAGTCCCTTTCACATGGAATAGAGGAATAAAATTAAGGATAAAATAATAACTTTTGTCTCACTTATGGAGAAATGATTTCATTTTTCTTTTGGTAGTTTTTGTTTTCCAAACAAAAGAAGGATTCCTTGCTTCATCATCCAAGCAAAAACTCTTTCCATGTTGCATGAATCATTACAAATAAAACTCGAGTGATCAGGTGTGGAGGGAGGGAGGGCCATGACCTCCCTTGACTTTTCAAAAATCCTCCATCCTTCTTGTATTTTTTTATTTTAAAAAATTGAACATAATTAAAATAATGGCCCCACCTAAATTTTTATTAAAAACATGTAAAGCATTTACATAGTTGACTAATGCATTTTTGTTCGTCTAATTACTTTTATGTAATACATACCTCAATTGGTAAGTCTATGATAGTTGAATAAAAGATTTGAGAATCAATTCCGCCTATACCAAAAACTGATTGGTGTCTTGGTCTGATGATAAAGAGCATCATTAGGAGCGGACGCCATATGTTGAAACTTTCTATAAAAAAATGCAATACATAGCTCATTAAATTAAAGTTTATTTAATGTATATCATATGTAATTTAATTATGATTTAATTTTATTAAATTGACTTCTATATTTTTAGACATATCAAGACTTACTTTTTTTAATTGCAAAGATATAAAGACTTACTTGATGTAAATATTTTTATTTACGCAAAAAAAATATAATATGTTAAATCAAAATTACAAACATTTTTCATGTATAAGCAACAAATATATATATATTAGCTTGGCCCCCTTGGCCCCCTTAAAAAATTTTATGGTTCTGCCAATGGGAGTAATAACAAGTATCTATTCCTTTCTTTTTTCTTTTAATAAATTATTCTACATAATTGCAATCTCAAGCAGAATAAATATAGGGATAAAAGAATAACTTTGACTTAATTAATGGGGAGAAACCGTTTCATTTCTCCTTTGATTGTTTTTGTTTCCCAAACAAAAGAAGGATTCCTTGCCTCATACCCTAATTAGAAAGTCTTTCCATATTGCGTGCATCATCGCAAATAGAATTGGAGTGAGATAACAACTTACTATTTTTTTCTTCTTTAGTAAATTATTTGACATAATTGTGTTGACGCACGCAAGCAAAATAAAAATAGGAATAAAAGAATAACTTTGGTCTCAATTAACGGAGAGAAATTATTCCATTTTTTCCTTGGTTGTTTTTGTTTTCCAAACAAGAGAAGGATTCCTTCATCCCCCATGCAAAAACTCTTTCCACATTGCGTGCATCATCGCAAATAGAAATGGAGTGATAACAAGTAACTATTTCTTCTTCTTCTTTTTCGTTGTAAATTATTCGACATAATTCCATAATCATAATTTGATGAAACGGTACTGGACATTTTTTTATCTTTGCAAAGTTACAGTTCTTTGAGTTCATTAACACATGATAATAAAATTTCTTAATTTTTTTTTTTTGTTTTAGTGTTTTTAAATGTAAAGAGATCAGATTTTGGACGAAACACTAATTATTAATTGAGTCCAATTAGATTTTTATTTTCCATTCAATTAATCACTAATAAAAATCAAGGAATATATAATGATTATAATGTTATATATATTATTCTTCCCATTTTTATTCATTTTTTTTACATTTAACATCCAAAGAAAGAAAGAGATCATTCTGGTACAAAAGAAAAAGAACCATTTGAATTTGATTCCTTTCTTTTCTATTTCATTATAAATTTATTTGGTCATTCCTTCCCAATCCTTCAAGCTATATAGATTCTACTTTTACAAAATCCAAATAGAAGTGAGCTTATAAATCTACGCAACCTAAATTCATGCAACCAAATTGACTGACAAACTTTTGAAGCCAAATCAGAGTTCTTGTTCGAGTGTGAGTATCTTTTTTTTAAAAAAATAAAAATAAAAAGATAGCTTGTGTTGTATCATAGAAGTGAAATGCAATAAAAGTTTGTTGCTACTTTTTCCATTTGAATTTATGATGAGTTCGGAAGCATTTTTACTTTGATTCTACTACAATTTACTTTAGTTAATTAAGAGATCCAAGTTTATTTTCATTTGATGATGATCTTCCTTTTTAGTGCAGGGAGTGACTAAAAGGTGAGTTCTGTTGAAGTGCACGTAAAGTTGTGCTTGCTCAAAGTGTTAAATTTCGAGGTGAGTATCTAAGATAATCCTTGAATACGTTTTTTAGAAAAAATTATAATTCAATAATTGGAGTAAGGGGATTTGAACCTAATTGTTTCTATTGGAAATATTAGAAGGTCACAATTGAATAAGCCTTTAATATTTATATACATATATAGAACATCTGCTAAGTTAAAAGCATAGCACCCACCACTTTCAAGCAAAGCACCCACCACTTTCAACTCATGTAGAAAAATTAGTTGTATGTGTGTTTGACCGGAAGAGTTCCTAATTCCTTTCTTTTCTATTTCATTACACATTAATTTGTTGTATTCTAAAAGTGAATTTCAATAAGATTTTGTTGCTATTTTGCCATTTGAATTTATGATAAGTTAGAGAGCTTTTTTACTTTATTTTTACTGCAATTTCTTTCAGATAATTAAAAGATTCTAACTTATTTTCATTTGAAGATGATTTTCCCTTTTTAGTGCAAGGAGTGACTAAAAGGTATGTTCTGTTGAAGTGCACAGAAAGTTGAGCTTACTCAAAGTCTTCAATTTCCAGGTGAGTATCTAAGTTAATCATTTAATACGTATTCACATAAAAGCATAACACCCACCACAATCGATCAAGTGCAAAGTACCCCCAACTTTCAAGTCCCGTAGACAAATTAGTTGTATGTGTGTTTGGCAGGGAGACAACTAAGAGATATGGAACTTCAACACTTCCCCCATCTCCATGAGCATCCTCTAATAATTAATGAATTTCCTGGAAACTTCATGTACAGTTATGTAAGATTGAAATTAGAATATAGTGGAGATGGATGCATATGTGCTGCGTGTGGTGAATCAATTGAGGGTTCTTGCGTCTGTTGTAGAGAAAGACAATGTAATTTTTTTCTTCATAATTCATGCGCCAAACTACCCCATGAGTTGCATCTCCCAATCCCAATACATGACAAACACCCTTTAGTTCTCCAGAAAAAAACAAAGCATGATAAGGGCACTTACAAATGCAATTATTGCAATTTAGTTTGCCAACGTTTCTTTTATCGGTGTCCCCTTTGCAAATTTTTCCTTGATGTCAAATGTGCTTCTTCGCTACAATTCATTCTTGAAGTTGAAATTCACGACCACCCATTGGTCCTCGTCCAAGGGTCAAACTCATTCACTTGTGATTTTTGTGGTAAAAAAGGTGAGGGCATGTCTTGTCTATGTGCCTTATGTGGAATTTGGTTCCACCGCAAATGTGCTTTCTTACCACACATGGTCAAACATATGCGGCACAGGCACCCTCTCAACCTCACCAAATATCTCGAGACTGATCAATTTGAGCACCGACTTTGTCAATTTTGTGTAAAAGAGTTGGACATAAACTATGGGATTTATTATTGCTCAAGTTGCGATTATGCTGCCCATGTTGATTGTGCCATGGACAAGGGAGGTAGGGAGCTAACGTTTAAGTGGGAATCAAAAGATGAGGAGCTTATTGAGTCAACAACCAGGGTGGGGAAGGACAAAATTGAAGTACCCATAGAAATCAAACATTTTAGTCATGAGCATTACTTGAAGCTGACTGATGAGCTTGAGAATTATGAAATATGTGATGGGTGTATACGACCTATCTTCCCTTCGTTTTACAAATGTGCTCAGTGTTCTTTCTTTCTACACAAATCTTGTGTAGAATTACCCCATGAAAAGCAACACCCACTTCACAGCCACATGCTCACCTTGAAATCGAGGAGACCTATGCTTGCTCGTTGTGCTGTTTGTGAACTTTTTACTAGTGGCTTTACCTATGATTGTAAGCAATGCCAGTTTGAACTTGATGTTTTATGTAGTTTGATCCCAGAAAGGCTTACTCATGTTGGTCATGAGCATTCCCTCCTTCTCTCCAGTATAACATCGGATAAGTGTAGTGCTTGTAATTATAAAATGAGAATATTTCGTTGTACTGAATGTGAATTTACTCTAGATTTTGGATGTGCTACGCTGCCACTCACAGTAAAACATGGACAGCACGAACATCTTTTTACCTTACGACATACTGCTGAAGATAATTCAGGTGAATATTATTGTGATATTTGTGAGGAAGAACGAGATCCAAAGTTTTGGTTCTATTACTGTGATGAATGTAGTTTTCCTGCTCACCCCAAATGTATATTTGGAGAGTTCTTAAATAGTAAGTATCGAGACTGCCGAAACATCAAGTTTGGAAGCACTTACACATCCGACATCCACCAACATCCCCTCACTCTTGCTCATAAGACTATGGACCATGCATCATGTGACAAGTGTGGTAAATTTTGCAATGAAGTGGCCTATGAATGTGCCACTTGTAATTCCATTATTCAGGTGGAGGGTCTGCCGAATTGTAAAACCTCCCTGATGGACTTCGCCGTCGACGTGAACCAAAAAAAAGTAAGAAAATGTTTGAGTTTATTTTTTAAGGGAAAATTTATGAGGATAAAATTTAGAATTGAAGATCATGTTCCACATTCATTAATTTTGTTTTTATTTCCTTTACTTAGCAATTGCCTATATAATCTAAGATGCTTTACCTTTGCTCATGGTAACCTCCCTTATATAAATCATATGTTCAAATGCAATGCGGAGTTTGTAGTTTTCAAAGTCTCACATGGAAAATTTTAGCATCTTTTATTTTTTGGTCTGAATTTTCTGGTAGGACAACCAGATTCGGGTCCATTTAACCCCTTTTTCTTGCACCACTCCAATAATAATTATGGTTTGTCACTTGACCAAACCAGAATTAAACTATTTTATATAGTGAATTAACAACTTTTTGACATTATTTAGGATTTGTCTATGGATTTGCCAAAAAATAAAATGTTGCGCAAAGTTAGGTTGAGTAGAACACCATACTTGTTATTAACGGTAATAAGTCAACTAATAACATCTTTTACGCTGTTGTTTATATCTTCTTCTTTTTTTCTCTAAGGTTGAAGTTAGAAAAAAGCTCAGAAATCAGATGACCGATACAATTCTTCCCGGATTTCGGAGTAGTCGAATTTTAAAGAAAATGCTAGAATCTCAGCAGCAGCAGGGCTGAGATACAGAATTGACATCATCCTCGTCGTTCTCTTCACCATCTCCCTCGCTCCTTCGATGCGATCGTTAATATCTGCCCTCACGATTATGCTGCTAATTAAAACGTCACGAATTTCGATGCCGTTCTTAGAGACACCCCTGCCACCTTTGCTGTCGTCGAATTCTTCCCCCACTGCTCATTATTTTATAGCTTTACTACCATTTTGTTACATCTATACTTTGTTAATGGATATTGGGATTTTTAAGGAAATGACTAGCTCTGGAATTGTTAATGGATATATATATGTATTTGTGGAGATCTGGGTGACTTGTGGAATTGGCAATCTAATAATTATATATGTTGCTTCATAATTTTCAAATGATTTTTTTTAATTATATTAGATTGCAACTAACTCATTGTTTACTACTTTGGCTACTAGCTAAATGGATCAGCAGGTTTGGTACTTCAGTAAATTTATTGGATTTAGATTTAGATTTAGATTTATGGTAGAATGAATTCTGATGATTAAGTGAATTTTGAGAGAATACATTTTTGTCTTGCAATTAAGAAATGGTTTACTACTTTTGCGATTACCTAAAGGGATTGGCAGCTTACTTAGTGATTACTTTTTTTTTTTTTTTTAAAGTATGTGAATGACCCCCAATTAGCCCGTTGAAGATCAATAGCTGACCACCCAACTGTAGACGACTAAATTTCTTAGTTCGAAATAAATCAAACAAGTAAAATAGTTTCACAAATACGAATTTGTATTGATAAATGTGTGGTACAATTCTCTGTAATTACAAAAGAGTGATCCTCTGATTCGATCTCCTTGAAAGATTTATTGATTGGAATTGTGGTAATGTGATTTTGATTTGAACATAAGATATTCTTCAATTTGGCTGAGGAATGGATCGAAGATCTTTAAAACGGAATTACAATGAATCTCTGGCTATGAGCTTGTTAGAAATTCTTTGTTCTTCGTGTGTTCTTCGCGTTCTTCGTGTATTCTTCGTGTTTGAAGGTTTGTGGTGGAAGTTCTTCGGTGCTTTAGAGGCTTGATTCCGTAGAGCTTTGTTGATTTATAGTTTGTTGAGGTTTCTGGAGGCTTTTGAGCTTGATTCCAGTGAACTTTGAGATCTGGACGAGTAGTTTGGATGATTTTGCTTCGAATGTTGTTTGTATTCGAGGTTGAAGTTCTTGAATTTCTTGGAGGCTTTGAGGTTTGATCCTGGCAGAGCTTCTAGGTTTCTGAACTCAAGATATCTTCTTCCTTCTCTCTGTTCTCTGTGTTGTCTCCTCTTCAATGTCTTGGGGAGGCTTCTATTTATAGGAGTTTAGGGGTAGGTGAGCGACACGTGGCGGAGTCTGATTGGTGACACTTGTCACAGCTTGATTGGTCCGCTTATATCATCGCTTACACGTGCTGAGTGCTTGTGTCACTGCTTACACGTGCGAGGCTGCCTGTGTCATTGCTTACACCTGCTGATGCAGTTTCATGCCTTCATTTCAATGACACTTGGCGAATTTCTACTGGTTTCTGAATAGTGATGGCAAAACCTAGCAGCAGTACGTGGCGCTTTGTAATTGGTTGTATTTTGTGGACTTTGGTAGTATGATGTGTCAGCTTGTGATAGGTCGGGAATTTTCCCTCTCTACAAATGCCCCCTCAAGACTCGTTCGTACACACAGTTTTGGAGTGTGGTGAGCGAATGAGTCTTGAAAAAAAATGGATTTTTATGCTTGACTCTTCTAGTGAAATAGCTGATGGTGGTGGAGCTTTTACCAGGATGAAGTAATTGCAGAAGAGTAGACCCACCCATATGAAAGGTTTTGATGAGACCGAGGAGGGGTCTGCCAGTATTTGAATGTGCTCGTGTGACCGAGCTTTCTGAGCAAAGGTTAAGTCAAAGTAATTTCAGAAGAGTATTTTGGATCGTTGGTGGCGATCACAGGGTGTTGAAGATGGAGAAGAGGTGAGGATGTTGGCTGGGTACAGCATGCAGAGCTCTAGAGTTAGCCTCTTATTTTTAAGGACTTCTGGTGAAGTTATATCTGAAGGGTATACTTCGGGTCACAGAGAGAACATGTGGGAGTGTGGTTGAATGTGCATGCGTTATCGCATCACTCTGGTTAAGTTGAGGTAATTTCAGAAGGGATTTTGGGCATGTTGTTGTTGATGGTGAAAGAAGATGGTGATGAAGCGAAGTGAATGGGTGAGACATACGACATCATGGCTCTGACCCTGCATGTTGGGGATTTTCTGGCGTAGATGTCTCTGGGAAGTACACCTTCGGATGTGGGACTGGCTGCATGCTGAATGAGGTCCGTCAGCAAGTCGTTGAATGTGCCTGTGTAACTGGACCATACTGACGGACATTAAGTTGAAGTAATTTCAGAAGTATATTTTCTGAAATTCTTCAAGCTGATCTTAAGTTGGAGTAATTCCAGAAAGTGTGTTTTGTGGTACCAGCAATGATGACCTTTGGACCCCATCTTTGGTGGAAACATGGAATGAGGCTTTGGGGACCCTTCACCGACACCAAAGGCTAATTTCTGATGAGCTGGTACCTTGGAGGTCATCACAAGTGTTGGATGGGAGACAATTTGTAGGATACCCCAACACTTCTTACCATCTTCACTTGATGCAACTTTATTGGGAAAGCATAACAAATGAAAGATGGAGCTAACTTGTGATCCTGGTTTTAGAAACCAGCCAAGTTGCTGTTTGTTCCGAACCACTGCTTCTGATGGGAGACCAAACAGTTGAAGAGAGACTACGGAAGCCCTGGTCTTAGGAACGGGTGTCTCTGCTGGACTTGGATTTCCTGGTGAACCAAATCCAGGAAAGCATGGAACAACGATGCCGACCTTGTTATGAGTAACTTTATGAACAAATGTGGTCGTTAAGTAGGGAAACAAAATTTATTTGAATCCTAAAACAGTGATGATGTTGTGAGAAGGGTTGCTACTGAACCATGAAGGGGTTGATTTCAAACTGATCATGAAGCGATCTTGGTTGCTCGGTATTGAGAATGACGAGACCATAGTGAGAACTGGCTGTGAGAAGGAGGATTTGAAAATTTGAAAGAAGCAAATTTTCATTTCATGACTCAGTGTATGTGTTTTTTTTTTTATGAACTTAGCGGATCCGGCCCTTCTATTTATAGCGAAGAGATGAAGAATGGTAGCTGGGTGGTTTAAGAATGGCGGATGAGACTTTTCGGTGGGAACGGTGGATGAGAATGGTAGACGCCGAATGGGAACGGTGGATGAGAATGGTAAGCGCCGAATGGGAACGTTAGGTTGGAGACTGGTAGGCACCGACGAAAATAATAGGTTGAAGTAGTGACCCAATGTAATTTCAATTTTGAGACATACTTGTAAGAGTTCGTCTGTTTTTGAAAGGGGAGCCTTGATCAAGTCTGGAGGATAATTTTGAGGGAATCTAGACCAAACGGATGGATCTCAAATTATGATCTTGAGAGCTTAAATTTTGGACACCGCTAGTACTTTGGAGAAGCGGGTGTAGTTTTTAAGTCCAAAACAAATACCTAGATTTCAAAATCAAAATCTTTGCGAAAACCTGATAAGACAAGTTTTGCTTGAACATCTTGATTTTTGGTCAAAGTCTACATCAAAGCCAATAGTTGTAGAATCACACTTTTTTGAGCAATTTTGGATTCTCAAATGAATAAATAAACCCCAAAATTGGAAAGTACGCGAAAAATTGAGCAAGACAGGTCAATCTTAAAAATTTTGACTTTTGGTCAAAATTTGTGCAAAAGTCAAATTTTTTTTTTAGAAATTGGACTATTGTACAATTTTCGAGTCTCGATTGAAGAAACAGACCCCAAAATTGGAAAGTACGCGAAAAATTGAGTGGGACAGGTCTGTTTCACTTTTTGGTCAAAGTCAAAGTCTTAATTTGTCAAATTTTTTTTTTTTTTTTTTTTTTTTTTTTTTTTTTTTTTTTTTCAGGCGGTCCGGATCCGGGTCGAATTTTCCGGGTCGAACCGGGTCTAGCGGATTGAACCGGCCAGGAGGATGACGTCATCTGTGACATCATCGACGAGGAGCGCGTGTCACGCGTGGCGCGTGCAAGCGCGTGAGGGAGCGCCGGCGCATGGGAGCGTGTGAAATCATCCAGCGGCGCGTGGAAGCGCGTGCAACTGACGCTGGGATTGCCGGACCTTCTGGCGGCGCGTGGCTGCGCGTGGCCCATCGTTTGGGCTTGAAATTTTCACATATTGCAGTTATAAGGCCGTAGAAGACTGCTATATGGTCGGTTTTGTGAAATTGTGCATAGATTTGCACAGTTTTGAATGAGAAACCCGCGGGTCACTGAGAATTTGTGGCGTCCCGTGGTGGCGCGTGGCCGGGTATCTGGGCCTGTAACTTTCAGGTTTGGCGGATCGAAGGCTGTAGAAGACTCCTGTGGTGTCAGATTTATGAAATAAGGTCTGGATTTTCACAAACTTGGACGAGAAAGTCGTGGGTCTTTGTTGGACTTACGGCTTTCTTTTTCTCTGGTCTAATTTTGTGGTGGCCGCCCTGACAGGATGCAGGAATTCTGGTGGCCTCCCTGACAGGATGAAGACATTATGGTGGCTGCCCTGACAGGATGAAGACATTATGGTGGCTGCCCTGACAGGAGATTTGAAAATTCTGGAAGGGAAGCTTTGATTGTTGAACTTTGTTACTTCTCCTCCTTTTTCTTGTCTATTTATCCCAGAAATTTTCTATATAAAGCCCTACGGGCATGCATACATTTATTCAAAGTGTAATCTTCTGAATAAAAGTGTAGAGATTTTATTTTATTATTATTATTTTTTAAATTCATTATTTATTTGTTATTATTATTAAAATTTTCACTGATTTTTTTTTTTTTTTCTTAAGGGAATCATGATGCTTTATTTCAAGGATTCAAAGATTGGGCAAGAACCAGCCTTATTTATTTGTAAAGAGAAAGACGACAAGGATGCAAAGGCTACAACTTTGATTGTTCGTCCGCCCATAATTGGAAGATTTTCAGAGAGATGGGGCCGTAACTCTTATCCTCTCAATTTGCCAAAATGGTCACAAGTTATCCACTCTGATGGCGGCTCTAATCCGGAGATAGTTACTCTTCTTGCTTCGCATCACAAAAATGTTGCCAAGTCAAAGCCGTACAACACTTTGGGACGAGAGATAATCGCAAAATGCGCCAATTGGGATTCTTCCTTTAGCACGAATGGAGGGTTTTCCTATTTTTTTCTTTATTGGGATTGGCTAGAAGATGTGCTTGGTCGGTGTAAGCACCTTCTTGATGCGGTCCACCTCTACGATGCTGTCTTTGCCTCTCTATTCACATATGATCATGATGAGAATCTCATGAAGGCGTTGTGTGAATGTTGGAGTCCGTCTACCAATACCCTCCATACCTCAGTTGGGGAAATTTCTATCACACCATGGGATCTTTCCATTCTTGGCGGACTTCCTTGCACCGGTGCATTTTATGATGAAGTGGTACCCAATGCACAAGAGCTAAATGGAACAAATGACGAAGGACGACCCTATCTACCGCACAGCTGCCGCTACCTTTTCATGGCATATCATCACCTTCAAAACCGGATGAAAAGGCAAGGGAAAGTGAGCGTTCGTGACTGGATTACTTTTTGGTACAGAGGAAACAGCAAGTACCCAGCTCCCAGAAAACCAGTGAGACGGGCAACCATTCCCAAGTGGAGTCAGAATCCCTTTGGCGAGATAAACAAGCCTGGACCATGGTCTGATAAAGAACACAGGGTCTTTGCAGATCTTCAAATTGAGGGTGACTCAAAGGAGGAGACTTACCTATCGGCACTCCTTTCCTGCTGGCTGTGCATATTTGTCTTTCCTAACAAGGATCTGAATAGCATCCGTCCCGGCACTTTCAAGATTGCTAGTTCTATGGCCAATGGTCGTTCATTTGGCCTTGCCCCCTAGTACTGGCTAGCATTTATCGTGGGCTTAACACCATTTCTTCCTCTCCTACTCCGAGCAAGTCTGGAGCTAGTTTTGCTATTCATTATGTTTACGCCTGGGTGAGTCATTTTTTTAGAAGCAACCGCATCGTTCATGCCAAACTCTCCCATCCTTTGATGACTAAATACTCTGGTGTGGGTTCTGCTTCCGTATTCTGTGAATTGTCCGCACGAAAGCAGATACGAACTGCCACCGACTTCTTTTGGCAAGGGACTGCTTTTAGTAAAAACTATGACCAGACATTTGTTGATAATGATCGTTTATCCATTCAGAGGTTCGAATACTTTATGAGCCTTCGCTCAGGGTATTTGACATTTCGATGTGAAGACCAACACATTGTAGAAGCATATAGCCCCCACAGATTCAGTCGGCGCTTTGGATTTCATCAAGACATTCCAAGTGACTTAAAGGAAGAAATTCATACAGGTTCTTTAAAGGATCTGTACCAATTCTACCAATCTTTCACCTGCCGCAACACAGATTCTAAGGTACTCATTCTGGCTTTTGCGTCAGACTTTGGAAGCCGAGTCAGACATAGCTACCAACAATGGTGGGAAGGAGTATGTAAAACTGATTTTACCAACGGAACAAATTTACTAGTTGAAATTGCCTCCTCTGTTAAATTAGTGACGTCCAACAAGCCTCAGAAGGGAAAGGGGGATCTTCAAGATTTAGACATCCCACAACCCTTGTCAAAGTTTGCACCAAGTCAAAGCATCAAAGGTTCGCTTGCTGTACCAGTTAGGGATGCCATTGAAATTTTTGAAAAGGAGGTGTGTGACGACTTCAATCCCAGTTGGAAACATTCGAAGAATCCAATGAAAGGTGTTGATGCGGAGACTTCTACTGATCATGCACATCTTCTTACACATAGTCAGTCTTCTACCTCAAAGCCATCTACGAAGAGTTCAGATCTCAAGAGGCGTAAGTTTGCTGATGCTGGCACGTCATCCAAATTTTCGATTGAGACAGAAATGACACCTCTCTCTCCCTTGCAACCAATCGACCTTCCAGAAGCCTCTATATTCCATGCCAAGGTGCATACTTCTTCCGTGCGTAGGACAGGAGCTTCTATGCTGGGAGATGTTCTTTTAAACAGGCTTTCGAATCTTTCTACAGACAATATCCTCCCACAAGCCGAAGCACATGAAATTTATAGTGAGATTGCCATTCTTGGAGTGGACCCTCAATACTTGCGCGAAAATGTTGACAAATATTGCAAGGGTGTTGCAGACTACTTGAAGATGAAAGAATCTCTGACTACACGACCAAGTCCTGCTGTCTTAATTCAACGTGAGACTGAAGTTGAATTCCTCCTTGCTGAGGCATTACATAAGAAGGCATCTTTGAAGACCGAGCTTGATACTGTTACTTTGAGGATGGCTAATTTGCAAACCGAGCTTGGCCATTTAGAACAATCATTGTTTCAAATCGAATCTCATCAGGTTGAACAAGACGACGTTGTGCAAGCTTTGGAGGAACAACTTGAAGAAGTCAAATCTGCTCCCGTTCTTGAAGACCAAGATATGGAGGCTTTAGAGAGGATACGAACCTTGCTGGAAGATCGTCATTCCAGTTTGAAAGACTTAAAATGGATGTCGTAATCTTTTGCATTTCAATTCCTTTCATACGTGTCATCATGCTTTCTCCTGTACCATTTTCCTTTAATCAATAAAGAAGACTTATTCCCTGCTCTTTTCTTTTCATGTTTTAACAATGAAACCATTTTTTTTTTTTTGAGTGACTGAACTTAGCAAAAAGGTACTAAGTTGCCTACGTACCCTCGAGAGGGATCAAGTCATTACGTAGTTCAATAATTTTTTTTTTTTTTGTTTTTTTTGTTTTGTTTTTGTTGTTTTTTATTTTTATTTTTTGTTTACAAAAAGGGAGGGCTCACGTGTGTAATCCTCGCCCTACACCCCACGGCATTTCATTGGTACCAATTGTGCAATAGTGGGTATCACCTCTAATTGAACCCGAGACCTTGGCCTCAAGGGTGACATGGGCATCCAACCACTACGCCACACTCACAAATGGTGACATAGAGTGGGATTAATTTCTCTTTATTTGTGCACTTTCAAAGATAGTGGGAAAACATCATGTACCCTTGTAGTGCTGCAGTGGGTAGTTTAAGCTCTTACCGAGGAGCAATTCTTGATTTTCAAGCATAGAAGCGTTTGAGGAACTTCCCATTGATGGGGCCGATCCTTACATCCTCTTGGTCAATCAACTTGTAAGCTCCATTAGTGTAGACTTCTTGTACAACATAAGGTCCATCCCATTTCGAGGTGAACTTACCGCCTGTACGATGAGTCATGATGATAGGTCTTCGAACAGCGAGGACTAAGTCACCAACTTGGAATGATCGTGGTTTAACTTTTTTATTGAATGCGCTTGACAAACGAGCTTGATAGCACTCAAGGCGTTGTTGGGCCTCGAGCCTTTTCTCATCCAGTGCCTCCAACTCTTGCAACCTAAGCTTGGCATTTTCCTCTTCAGTTAATCCTTCTTGAATGGCAATCCGTAGTAATGGGATCTGGCGTTCTAAGGGAAGGATAGCTTCTACTCCATAAACGAGAGAATACGGGGTTGCTTGAGTAGGCGTTCGAAATGTTGTTCGATATGCCCATAATGCTTCTCCAATTCTTTCATGCCAGTCTCGCTTAGTTTTGGATACCACTTTCTTTAACAAACTGCCAAGAGTTTTGTTAAAGGCTTCGGCTAATCCATTTGCTGGGGCATTGTACATAGAAGAATTGTACTGTTTGAATGCAAATTTCTCGCACAACTCTGTCATCAACCTATTCTGAAATGGTTTGCCATTATCAGTTATGATATATCGAGGGACACCATACCGATAGATCAAGTGTGTTCGGATAAAATTGACCACCGTCTCTTTCTTTACTTCCCTAAGAGGCACAGCTTCTGCCCATTTTGAGAAGTAATCAGTTGCAGCCAAGATGTACAAATGGCCGCCAGATGATTTTGGTAATGGTCCTATTGCGTCAAGCCCCCATGCATCAAAAGGCCAAGAAGCTACAGTTGGGTGTAGAGGTTCTGGTGGTTGATGGATGAAGTTTGCATGATATTGACAAGCTTCGCACTTCTTAGCATACTCCATGGAATCTTGCACCATCGTAGGCCAATAGTAACCCATTCGCTTGATCCTGTAGTGTAACTTAGGACCTGATTGGTGTGCACCACATATTCCAGAATGAGCTTCTTCTAAGGCTTGTTTAGCCTCTTCTTCTCCTAAGCAACGGAGAAACAAACCATCAAATGAACGGCGGAAGAGAGTTTCTTTATAGTAAATAAATCGAGCAGCCCTTCACCGAACTTCAGTCTTGTGGCGTACATCATCTAGGAGTCTTCCATGTTGAAGGTACTCAATGATTGTTTGTCGCCAATCTTCATTTTCGACGAGGCATACAGAGATGACGTTGGCTTGCTTTTCTTCTTTTTCTTCTTCAATCACGGAAGGCACCACCCACCTTTGGGAAACAACAACTTTGGCTGTCTCTTCTTGAGATAATGCTAAGGTGGTAGCCAAATTGGCTAAAGCATCGGCCTGTCTATTCTCCTTCCTCGGTATATGCTCCAATGTAATTGCCTCAAAATTTGCGAGCAACTTCTTCGCATATTTGCAATAAGGGACAAGGTCCTCTTTCTTGACATCATACTGCTCCAAGGTTTGGTTGATAATTAATTTGGAATCCCCAAAGACTTCGAGATGCGATATGCCAATTTCAATGGCCATTTGTAGACCAATGATCAATGCTTGATATTCGGCTACATTATTGGAGCAAAGTTCACTTAATGAGAACGAATATAGAAGTATTTGTCGTTGTGGAGAAACAAACACTACACCTGCCCCCGCTCCTTCTTGACGTGCAGCCCCATCGAAAAACATCATCCATGGTGGCATTACTTCAATGTAAAACACATCCTCGTCTGGAAAATCATCAAAGAACTCCCAATCAGATGGAACTGGGTGATCAGCTAAGAAATCTGCCAATACTTGTCCTTTGATGGCTTTTTGCGGAACATATGTAAGGTCGTATTGTTGCAGCAAGACTGCCCATCGAGCTATGCGACCCGAAACCACTGGCCTGGAGAGGACATATTTAACCGGATCCACTTTTGCTATCAAACGGACCGTATGTGCTTGCATGTAATGTTCCAGTTTGTCTACGGTAAAGAAAAGAGCGAGGCACATCTTTTCAATAGGAGAATAATTTAATTCAGCTCCATTGAGAGTCCGACTCAAATAATAAAGGGCTCTTTCTTTCCCTTCTTTATTTTCTTGTGCCATAAGAGCACCTAGAGACCTTTCTTGTGCCGCGATGTACAACACCAAAGGCTTTCCCGGGATAGGAGCACCTAAAACTGGAGGATTAAGCAAGTATCTTTTGATGCGCGCAAAAGCATTGCTGCAAGCCTCATCCCATTGAAAGTGTGCATCCTTTTTCATTAATCTATTGAAAGGTTGACATCGACCTCGCCAAGTTTGAAATGAATCGTCGTATGTAAGCTAGTTTTCCTTGCAAGCCTCTAAGTTCTCGCAGGGTTCTTAGGCTACGGCATTTTACGGATGGCTTCAATTTTGGGTGGTCAATTTCTATACCGCGGTGTCTACCAACGTTACCTAGATATTTCCCGGATTTTACACCGATAGCGCATTTGTGAGGGTTCATTTTAAGCCGATACTTTCTTAAGCGGTTGAACACGGATCGCAAATCTACCGGATGGTCTTCCCTCCTTTTTGATTTAACCACCGGATCATCGACATAACACTCCACGTACTTATGAAGTACATTATCAAAGATCTTTTGCATGGCTCGTTGATAAGTAGCACCAACAGCGTTCTTTAATCCAAAAGGCATCACTTTGTAACAAGAAATACCTTTAGGGGTACGAAAAGCCGTGAACTCTTCATCCTTAGGATTCATTCGAATTTGGTTGTAACCGGAAGAGCCATCCATGAAAGATAAGGCTTCATGACCTCGCAGTGGCGTCAACCATGATCTCGGTGATAGGCAACGGAAAATCATCCTTGGGACATGCATTGTTCGATCACGGAAGTCAACGCACACTCGGATTTGTCCATGCTTCTTTTTGACAGGGGACGATATTAGCGATCCACTCGGATGCGTACTCACGGATGAAGCCCGCCTCAATTAGCTTATTGACCTCGCTTCTATTTCGAGGGATAAGCTCCGGCCGAAAGCGTCTCGAGCTTGTTTTACCGGGGTGCACGCCCTTCTTTATTGCCAAATGGTGTAAAGCAATACTTGGATTGAGCCCAGCATTTCTTTGTAAGTCCAAGCAAACACATCTTTATATTCTACCAAGAGCCGAAGGTATCTTCCTTCTTCTGCAGCGTGAGAAGGGCAATCGATGAAAGTTGGTCGAGGTTCTTCGCAGTTCCTAAATTGATCTCTTTAAGTTCATCAATCGTAGCCCGTACTCCATCTTCCAAGGCTAGGGGAGCTTCATCGACCTCATTCTTTGCGGCTTCATCATCTGACAGTATATCTTCTTCTACTGTAATGTGAAACGAGGATGATACTTCTTCATTTTGCTCATTGTGGACGAGTGACTGACTTGTATGTACAATCGTTCGCCTTTTGACTTTGAGAGCTCCTTCAGTGCTAATATCCAAGATAAAGTTACGCTTCATGCGTGAAGGAATACTACTACGTATCTCATCATTAGATTTCTCCTCCTTTTGGTCCTCAAAGTTTATTGAGCTTTGAGAGCAAGTATCAATGGGCCTTTTTGTTGCCCCCAATCGATTAAAGACTGATCCACACGCAAAAGTGTCTCGAATTTGCGTTAAACAAGCCGTATTCAATCTGTCGAACACTGTAATTCGTGACGATGAAGCCTTAATGCGACCGAATACTGAGATGCGTGATGAAGAGTGATCTTTTCTTTGATTCGAACTTTCATCAACCTCTATTGTTATGTATTGGGAACTTGAAGCATTGCTTCTTTTATTGATCCATATTTGAGCTGGTGGTTCTGGAGTATAACCTATTCCGGTCTTTGGGATAGGAATTTCATGCCCTTCAAGTCGCATTTTTCCTTGCGTTTTACTAAGGCCGTGCATCTTTTCTCCAGTGGCTTTTGGAATCAGTTTCCCTAGGCCGCTTTGTTTTGAGAAATCATAGCCTGCTTTGGCTAATAGCCTATATGCCTTTGGGTCAAACCATTCTTTCGTCCGCTCACTTGGTAGAATACCATGCTCTGTCAGACTTTGTGAAGACTTCACGAATCCATTTAGTGGCCTTGAGGGCAAAGGATTTGTGGATGAAGTTAAAGGCATTACATGATTTTCTTTCAATATGGCTACATCCTTCATTGTGAGCTTTGTAGGAGGTCTTCGCATACTCATTGTAGATTGAAGGCATTCCGTGAATGGTGATTGTCCGTTTTTGCGGCGTGACAATGGTACATAACGGAGGAATGGAGGGTTATTGGAAGGCGTAGAACTTTCATCCGCTCTCTCTGAATTGCTAGTAGACTCACTAGACTGGTTATTCCCATATCGTGGATCTTCCTTTGAGGAAGGAACATCCTTTCTAGTGATGAATTTAACATGCTTCTTTTCACCCTGCTTGCTTTTCATGGACGGGACTTCAACTGGGAGAACTTCATTAGGGATATCATCTTCTACATAAAACTTCGCGCCAGCAAAGTGAGCTTCAGTTTCAGAAAAAGGCTTCAAGTCGGCATTTACTTTCTTTATTCCACCTTGAAGATACTTGAAACATTGGTGCAAAGTTGACGGCACTATTCCGTTCCCATGGATCCATGGACGTCCTAACAACATGTTGTAGGTTGTCTTGGCATCAATGACATGGAACAAAACATTGCTTGTCAATTCTCCAATAATTAACTCCAAGTGTATCATGCCGATGGCGCGTTGTCCTCCTTGGTTAAAACCTTGTATGACCAAGCGACTGTGTGATAATTCCTCCATAGCAAGACCAAGTCGTCTCATTGTCATTTTCGGTTGTATATTAATAGCTGAACCTCCATCAATGAGAATGCGATCAATCTTTTGTTCACGAGCATAACCAGAGACATAAAGCGGGCGATTGTGAGGCTTAGGGCCTAACAATAGATCCTCGTCAGTGAAAGTCACGTCTGGAGAGCATGCGAAACATTCCTGTGTTTGTTGAAGTGTATTGGCACAAGGAGTGTAAATCTTTGGCTTTTCAAGAGCTTGGGTGATCCCTTCTTTCGGTGAGGTGGAGGATTGCGAGGATTCAACTTTATCAACCTGAGATTTGAGTTGTTCTAAAGACGACAAAGTCTCATTTGAACTACCATGGTCAACACCTTTTTGTTTTTCATCGACTTCACAACGAGAGACCGTGTGAACAGCCTCCGCTGACTTGTTTTGAAAGAATTTTATGGGGAAAAATTCTTCCAATGTGACAAGACTTCGAAATTTTTGGGTTTGTGCCAAATCATCGCACATTTCCGTTCTTAGTCTTTCTTTCCTTTTATCATTCTTTCTTCGATCGCGGCCGAATTTGGTTTTGTGCTCTTCGGACTCTTGGGTGATCAAATGAAGAGGGAATACTCGTCTCTTCTTCCATCTCTTACGAGTAACCAACGTCCAACCCTCTTCCTCATCCATTGTTGACTTTTTATCATCATTTGAATTATAATCAGATGCTTTTTGTGAGAGTTGAACTTGAATGTGTTCCAAAGAACCAAATCGGATGAACGTGGTATTCACCCTCTCGCTTAGTAGTTGGAGACATGCAACTAGGCGACTCGCAAGCAAATGTTACAAGGTTTGATCGAGCAACATCACCAACATCTAAGTCGATTTTCCTTTCCTTGGCTAGCTTCATGATGAGTTCTTTAAGAACAAAGCATTTTTGGATCGGATGACTTATGATGCGATGATACTTACAATAGTTCGGGTCATCAACCTTTCCCGCTTCTTCCGTCGTTTGCATTCGGCAATTCAATTAATTTCAAATTGAGCATTGTTCTAGCATTTCGGGTATATCACCAAGGAAAGGATACACCTTTTGTTCCCATTCCTTGAGTGATGAGCGACGCGTCTCGCGTCGTTGGCTTCCCTCAGCCTCTTCTCGTTAGCCTTTACATTTCCCGTTGAAATTTTGACTAGGGCAGTGGTTGACATTCATGGAGTGTTTGACATTACTTTTTGTATTCCCGTCATTTCTCCTTATTTCTCGCCTTTCTTTCTTTTCTTCGGTGCACGGAGGTTTCGATTTTCATGGCAAGAGATACTCAATTCCATGTCATGCGCACGAGTTGCCAATTCTTCGAATGTTCGGGGGCTTTACCCCTTGTAGGATGTACGAAGTCCCCAATGCATGCCTTGGATGCACATTTCTACGACATATTTCGTAGCAGTCTATCCTTACAATCTAAACTCAAAGAACGCCACCGACTGATGTAGTCAACAACGAGTTCGTCTTTACACTGCTTAGTATTGGTAAGCTCCATCATGCTTACCGTACGGCTCGTGCTGTAAAACAGGTTAAAGAAATCCATTTCCAACTGATACAAACTATAAATTGAATCAGGTTACAAATCTGTATACCAATCAAAGGCATTCCCTTTCGAGAGAACGAACAACGCTTTACAAAGAGGCCTCCTCGAGTCCCCGCGTTCTCGCGTGTTTCTACAAAGTGCGCAACGTGTTGCTTAGGGTTTCCCTTGCCATCGAATTGCAAGAACTTGGGGGGTTAATACCCATTTGGCATTCTCATATCGTCAATGCGCTTCGTATAAGGTTTTGAATATATGAGAGAATGTGTAGAAGAACCTCCATATTGTGCTCGTATGGTGTTTGTTATCATGTCCTGCAGTTGTTGGATTTATATCAAGGCCATTGAGGTGGAATGTCCTTGTTGAGAAGTGCCTTCACCTCCTTTTCCTTTATCACCCTTAGCGTTTTCTCCCTTCAAGGTAAAGCCGTGAGGGTGCTCGTTGTCCGGATTTGATTCACCCGAATCTTGGACTTCCATTGTTCATCGGGGTTGCAATTTGGACGTCCTTATCTTCAAGTGCTTTTGTGAGAAGGATGACCCTTTGTTCCATTTCAGCCATTTTTCTTCCACAAGAGAGGTGTTGGTCATCATTACGGTGACCTCTAGATATGATGGAGAAAACGATGAGACAGGATGAGTCAAAGGCATTTTGTTTCTTAGGTTTCTCATCACGGGTGAAGAGTTGATAGAAAAGGTCTTTGTTGAGGATGATTCATCATTGATCTCAAGATCCGTTGAGACAGATGAATTCTTAGCGGTGGCTTTCCTTTTTGCAAGAAAGTCTAGAGAGATGATATTATGAAGCTTGCTTTCTTTGGTTGATTGGGGTTGCGGTTGATCAAGAGCTTTGGATCGACTACGAGTGATTGGGCCGACATAATCATCCGCAACGGAAGCATCCATTACCGATTTTTGAGCATTCTTGTTAAAAGCCATCGAAGCTAGTAGCAGATCGAATTTCTTTTCTTTTGAAGGAGAAAGAGATGAGAGGCAGAGAGGTCCCACTGGGCGTGCCAGAATTTTGTAGACGACTAAATTTCTTAGTTCGAAATAAATCAAACAAGTAAAATAGTTTCACAAATACGAATTTGTATTGATAAATGTGTGGTACAATTTCTGTAATTACAAAAGAGTGATCCTCTGATTCGATCTCCTTGAAAGATTTATTGATTGGAATTGTGGTAATGTGATTTTGATTTGAACATAAGATATTCTTCAATTTGGCTGAGGAATGGATCGAAGATCTTTAAAACGGAATTACAATGAATCTCTGGCTATGAGCTTGTTAGAAATTCTTTGTTCTTCGTGTTCTTCGTGTGTTCTTCGCGTTCTTCGTGTATTCTTCGTGTTTGAAGGTTTGTGGTGGAAGTTCTTCGGTGCTTTAGAGGCTTGATTCCGTAGAGCTTTGTTGATTTATAGTTTGTTGAGGTTTCTGGAGGCTTTTGAGCTTGATTCTAGTGAACTTTGAGATCTGGACGAGTAGTTTGGATGATTTTGCTTCGAATGTTGTTTGTATTCGAGGTTGAAGTTCTTGAATTTCTTGGAGGCTTTGAGGTTTGATCCTAGCAGAGCTTCTGGGTTTCTGAACTCAAGATATCTTCTTCCTTCTCTCTGTTCTCTGTGTTGTCTCCTCTTCAATGTCTTGGGGAGGCTTCTATTTATAGGAGTTTAGGGGTAGGTGAGCGACACGTGGCGGAGTCTGATTGGTGACACTTGTCACAGCTTGATTGGTCCGCTTATGTCATCGCTTACACGTGCTGAGTGCTTGTGTCACTGCTTACACGTGCGAGGCTGCCTGTGTCATTGCTTACACCTGCTGATGCAGTTTCATGCCTTCATTTCAATGACACTTGGCGAATTTCTACTGGTTTCTGAATAGTGATGGCAAAACCTAGCAGCAGTACGTGGCGCTTTGTAATTGGTTGTATTTTGTGAACTTTGGTAGTATGATGTGTCAGCTTGTGATAGGTCGGGAATTTTCCCTCTCTACACCAACCCCATGATTTTGGGAATAAGGCTTTGTTGTTGTTGTAAAAGCGCTCATACGAAGAAGTTAAAACAAATTTGGATAGTTGTATGTCATGTGAAGTTATTGACTACTGAATTTTATGAAGGACACAATCATAGAAATCCAATCAACGACACTAATGTGGTTCTTGTATTTTATTGTTTTCTTCTCCACATTGGAATTGATTTAAACGTCATGAATTTCGATACCGTTCTCGGAGACTGCCCTGCCACCTTTGCTATCGTCGAATTCTTCACCCACTGGTCATTATTTATAGCTTTACTTCCATTTTGTTAGATTATGCTTTGTTAACGTATATTGGGATTTTTAAGGAAATGACTAGCTGTGGAATTGTTGTTTTAGCTGAAATATTTATATATTTGTGGAGATCTGGGTGACTTGTGGAATTGGCAATCCAAATAATTATATAGGTTATTTTCTCCATATATTGGCTTAAATTCAATAGTACTCCTTTTACTTTTGCTGCCTGTGCTTCTTGGATTTTAGTGTGATCTTTTCATTTGTCCTAATGTGCCTGAAAGTCTGTTAAATCTGCTAATTGTTTGGAACAGATAAGCCTATTGATTGATGGTTATGGCAAGTTATTTGGACTTCTTTGCATACTCATATCAGTAATGCCAAAGGAACATAATAACCCTGTCTCAAATTACAGTTGTTTTAATCTAAACCATCTGATTACAAGACACAGCTAAACTGTAGTGTAAGCTAGAGAGTTATTTTTCTGGATATGCTGCTTTTGTGGGATTCTATCTTGCCTCCTCTGCTACATAAGCTCCTGTTTAATTTTTTCCTGTTAGTGTTGGATTTCAGAACCATTCCCCCCCCCCCCCCCCTTTGGTACTTATTTTATCCGACTCCTGAAGTTGAATTTTGTCTTTGCTCTACAATTCCATTACTTAGATCAAAATAATAGGCGAGTACAATGTTAGAGCGCCCAATCTAGATGCCTAAGCTAGCAGTTGGAGTGGCCCAACTAGGTAATAACCATATGTGCCCCCTGAAGCAGTGAACTTGTAAGGATGTGTGTTTTGGGAGCTGTAGTAATTGATTTGTGTTTCTTAGCCACGGACTTTAATTGTTGAATAGGTAGTCTATTTTTATCTTCCTTTAGGAGTGGGGTAACACATTTGAGAATTGATAACATAGAGAGGGTTTGCTTACAGAATTTGAAAGGGTTACCTCCCAGGTAGTGAAAATCATTGAAAATAATGCACTCTGACTCATTTGGTGTAGACCATTCCAGTGGGGTGGCCAAAGTTATCAACAATGTTTTGGGACTTCCATTTTGTTTCAATTTTCATTTATAGTTTATTAGAAAAATGCTCTTATCACAACAAATTACCAACCAAGTACTGGGGAGATGATTAGGGGCACTTAACATTTTTTTTATATAGTAGTGTGAATTTTAGCTTCAAGTGTTGTTCTTTCTACTAATTCTAACGTGCTTTAAACTGTGCAGCTCCTTTGGCTTGGATGATCAGAAATTTGAAAATCAGCATCTTTCATCAAATGTGTCAGACCCTCTACAGGTCGTTTAGGGAGCATTAGAAATAAATTTGTCTGCTTCTATTACAAATTAAAGTTTCTTATCTATAAATTAAGATATTGACTCTTGCAACTTGTAAGTTTTGTAAGATTGCACAAGCTTTGTACGATGTTGAGGAGGCACAAGGTATAAACTTTTGCTTTCTGGAATAAATGTATTTGAGGTCCAGATCATTTCTGTTACGTAGACTGTTTGAAGGAGAAAACAGCCAACAGTTATATCATGTGCTTGCTCATACTTGGCTTTATCTTCTTGTTTGATTCATCAACTTCTTTTTACTTTTATTTATGGGATAGATATTGTAGCTTTTTTATCATTAGCACAGGATCAGTACTCCAATTAGTTCAGCTAAAATTTTGCCAGCTAACCCAGAGAGGTAAAACCAGTACTGGACCAAACTATCTAGGACCAAACTAAATGCGAGCTATAATGTGTAATCAAATCTGACTAGCACTTTAGATTAGCGAAAGGCACTTTATTTTTTCAATGCCTCTCATTGTCTCTTCCTCATTAGTTTCTCACTCTCATCCTTGATGCTAATTTGGATTGTGACTTGTGAGAGTCATAAGGAGGTGTGGATGGTGGCGTGGTGCCATAAGGCTTAGGGGTGTGGCCTTTCAATAGCAATGATCCTGAGTTCCTGACGAGTTTGGTGATGGAATGATATTTTTGGCTATGCAGTGATTTTGTTTTGAGATTTGCAATGATTTGTTTCTTGGTCTCTCTCATTTCCAATTGCAATAAGGGTGTAGGTTTTTGGTTAAGGAAGAGAGAGAAGAAAATAAGAGAATAATTTTTTTTTAAGTAAAAAATATCTATCCCAAAGAGCCATGACTCATGAAAACTACAAGAGGTCAATTGCTTCTTATATGTGGAGATGTGCATGGTTTGAGTTAGTTGGATTTAGTTTAGGGTATTTTTTCATCTCAACTCGTTTACCTCGGATTGAGTAATCTCCAATCTAATCTAATATCTCTAAAAATCAATTCAACCTAACTTGTAGAGATTGGGTTAGGACCATTTTGTCAAGACCAGTAAAAAGTTTAATTTTCATTTAATTATTTAAGCACATTTCCTAATTGATAACAATTTTATAGATTTGAGCCCACTATTCCAATTCCATCTAAACTTTTTTTTTTCCTGAGAAAAAAATCTATCTAAACTAAATATCTCAACATACCAAAATATATATCCAAGTAACAACATATTTTTAAATTATTAACATTTATGGGTTGGTAAAAAGTTTAATTTTCATGTCCATTTAGGAACAACTTATTTAGCTTAAACTGAAAATTTTTTGCTAAAAATAATATAGACAAAATTAAAAGGTAGCTGAAATAGTACAGTAAAATCTATGAATAGGACCAAAGTTCAATAAAACCTATGAATAGTAGCAAAAATAAATTAAATAGTAAAAAAACTGGCTTTTTAAGTCTGGCTTTTTAAGTCAATGCCAAATGCATATTTAAGCTCATTTCCTAATTTGATAACAATTTTATAGCTTTGAGCCAAATATTTCAATTTTAACTAAACTAAAAATTTCAACATACCAAAATATATCCAAGTAACAACATATAATTTTAAACTATTAACATTGTGGGTTGGGGTGGGTTGAATCACGTGAGTTACACATTTTTCCAACTCGAATGTCCTTACCCAACCCAAGCTTTACAAAAATTTACAACCCAACCTAATCCATCAAACCCAAAAAAAAAAAAAAAAACTCTAGGCATTGTGGTTACGAGTCTCAATTTTACTTTTGAGCAATGTTAGAAACACTAAAAAGTCCACAATTTTTGCCCCGACTTGTCACATAACAAGTTGTGAGTAGTGGATATAAAATAGTGAGTCCACTCTTTCACCACTCACAACTCACCATTTGGCAAATTATAAATTATTTTTGTATTTCTAGCATTTTTCTTTCCTTTTTTTTCTCTAGAAATATACCTTAACAATTATGGATTAAGGACAAAATATAGATTTTCTAGAGCCTTGTGGCTCCATTGATTTCTATTAACCAAAAACAACCACTTGCTTTGAGAGGAATTGTTTGTATTAATGATTTAAATTTGCATCTTTAATTTTCAGTTTTTTTTTCTTTTCAAGTATATAACTTTTTCAAACAGCTAAAAATAAATTATATCAAACGAACATTGAATAAAATTGAAAAAACACTTTTTGAGTTATAAACTTGTCCTTAAATTTTGTCCCCCCAAAAAAAAAAAAAAAAAAAAAAACCTCGTGCCATTACTGTGCATTCATTCATTCAGTCAAGTCCAAAGGCCAATGGAGAGAGACAGGGACAAGACAACACAAGCACAAACACAACACAACTCCTCCAACCGGAAATTTCACAATCCTCAAACAAACACTGATCGTAAAACACTAGCTAATTTGCTTCTTCACGCAGATCTCAATTTATTACAAAACACACACACACACAATCTCAAACAAAACTACATAGTACACAAACCCTAGTCCATAAACCAAAAAAAAAAAAAAAAAAAAAAACAAGGTTTCATTCCCCACATGTCTCAGCTGCTGGTTTTGAATCTGGTTCTGTGTCTCCTGCTCTTCTCGATCCCAAAAACGACATCGTCGTCGTCGTCGTCGTCGTTGGCTTCGCCGTCTCGGTCGCTCCTTCGTTCGATCGAAGACAACAATAAAAACGACAACGTCGTCGCTGATCTCCACCCTCACGATTACGCTGTCGACATAAACGTCACGAATTTCGATGCTGTTCTCAGAGACACCCCTGCCACCTTTGCTGTCGTCGAATTCTTCGCTCACTGGTCTGTTTTATTTTAGATCTATGCAATATTAAATCATTTGTATAAGGTTTGTTTGATTATTTCAAATGTTATTTGTTTATTTTTAATACTAGATTGCAACTAAGACATGTTTTTTTTTTTATTTTGAATTATGGTATAAAATGAAAGTGAGAAATAGTGTTTGGTCATTGGTGGTGTTGAAATTTGTACTAAAAAGTAATTATTTTGAATGGAATTGCGCTATCTAGGTAGCTTATGAAATCGGCAATCCATATAAATATATTAGTTGATTAAATTATTTTAAATGGGTTTTTCTTTAATTAAGAAATGGTTTACTACTTTTCCAATTAGTCTGTTGAAGATCCATAGCCGAGCTGACCCCATGGTTTTGGGAATAAGGCTTTTGTTGTTGTAATTACGGGCGTTTGTTTAAAAACTTAAAACGAATTTGGATATATGTATGTCGAGTGGAGTTCAATTTTTATTTGACATGGTTGAATTGGTCTGGCAGGTGTCCTGCTTGCAGAAATTATAAGGTATGATATGCTAAAATTTGTGATCGATAATTCATAATGAGACGCTGTATTATTATCTGTTGTTGTGTTGATTGAAAATAAATTTGTGCAGCCCCATTACGAAAGAGTTGCAAGGCTTTTTAATGGACCTGGTGCAGTGCATCCTGGGATCATATTGATGACGAGAGTGGACTGTGCATTGAAGGTATTTATGCTGCCACTTTTCTTGATTACTTTCTTCGCAGGGTGTCATATTTTATTATTTTTTATGTGTGGGAAATGGGAATTACTTTCTTGATATTTTCTTTCTGTAGAAGAAATTAGTGCCTTTTTCCTATCCTGAGAATGACTACTGAATTTTTGGAGGACACAATCATAGAAATCCTCCATCTCTTTGTAAACCCTTGATATATTTTATTATGTATCTAGGTATCCCATAATTTCTTCAGATTTGGAACTGATCCCGCCCATCTACAATTTCATTTCACTTTGAAATCCTATAAATTGCAAGTATGAATTACACAGTTATGCTATTGTTTGATTGCTAGAGAAACAATAGAATATTTTCTTTTGTTGCTCTGACCAGGAAATTCAGTTTTGTACTTATCTCCTTTTAAAATCCAATTACGAACACTATTGTGGTTATTGGATTTTACTGTTTTTTCACCACGTTGGAATTGATTTCATCCATTAATCATTAACTCCAATCTGATTCCCCAATTACATGGAGTTGATGAATCATAAATAAAAAATGGATCCTGTTTTACAGGGTGCTAAACTATCTTTTATAAATGCAAGGTTAATTAAACTCAAACAAGTCCGGGTTAAGTCATTTTCTCCATTTACTGGCTTAAATTCAATACCCCTTTGACTTTTGCTGCCTGTGCTTCTTGGATTTTAGTGTGATCTTTTCATTTGTCCTAATGTGTCTGAAGGTCTGTCAAATCTTCTGATTGTTTGGAACAGATAAGCTTATTGATTGATGGTTATGACAAGTTATTCAGACTTCTTTGCATGCTCATATCGGTAAAGCCACCAAAGGAACAGAATAACCCTCTCTCAAATTACAGTTGTTTTAATCCAGTTCTATCAGAAAAGCTGTAAAGAACCCTTTAGAGGATTAAGATTGGTTGATAATCCTGTGCTAATAACTAAACCATCTGATAGACACCGCTCAACTGTAAACTAGATAACATGGAGTGGATCTCTTCTAGCAAATAGGCAACGAAGGATGATCTGCAGTGGTATATTTTCAACAGGCAGAAATATATCCTGCTGTAAATTTATAATACTCTCAACAGGGTTTGTCATGATTATAAAGAAATTTTAGATTGAAATTAGGGATAAACTCCTAGGTCTATTAGAAGGCAAAACAAGTGGTATAGGGCTTTTGAGGAAGAAACTTTGTGGCTTCTGTCACGCTTAATGGATGGTGGGATATTTTAGGGGGTGATTTTTGTGAGAAACATGAGAATGATTTTTCTGAATATGCTGGTTTTGTAGGATTCTATCTTGCCTCCTATGCTACATAAGCTCCTGTTTAATATTTTCCTAAAAGTTGTGAATTTCAGAACTGTTTTTTTCCCATTAGGAATTTCTTGTCTATGACTCCTGTAGTTGAATTTTGTCTTTGCTCTTAAATACCATTACTTGGATCAAAATAATAGGTGAGTACAATGTTAGAGCACCCAATCTAGAAGCCTAAGCTAGCAGTTGGAGAGGCCCAACTAGGTAATAACCATATCAAGTCCCAAACACAACCAATGTGTGATAACTTAATACCCCTGGTCCAACCAAAGCCTAAATCGAGATAAATGGGCCTGATGGCCTAATTAAAGATGAAGCAAAGCCTAACAAGCATGGCATGTCAAGTCCAAGAACAATCAAACCGGATTTTGATATTATGTTAGAGTATCCAACTTAAAAGTTTAAGTTAATAGGTGGAGATGTTCAACTTGTACATGAGCCCCCATATCTAAGTCTCAGATAAACCAAAGTGGGAATGTGTTGTCCTATCATGTGAATCTAGATCTCACTTGAAGAATTTCCTTCACTATAATGAGTGGTATCAGAGCTGATGGTTGGCATAGTGAGTGTGAATAAGAGAATGTAGCTCACATGATGGACCTGACTTGGTAGTCACAGATTCACAGGTTGATTAACCATGGTGAGTCCAAAGTCATTAGCTTAAAATTTGGTTTTATGCTCTGACATAAAGAAGACAAAAACACTGTGAATTTTTAGTTTGTAAAAAATTGCGGTCTGGAACAGAAAGAAGTGGGGTGGCAACAATACCTATAGTAATTTGTAATGCCTCCCTTTCTCAATTTTTATTTTTGTTTTATTTTTGTTTTATTTTGGAAAGATATTTTCCTTAGTCATTTTGTTCCTTGAAAATTGGATAACATTCATTAATATCAGTTATCAAATATTAACTTTAATGTTGATATCACTTATTTGAAAAAAAAAAAATTCAATATTGATATGACTTATGCTGTCTAGGATTGGGCTCTTTTTGGGGAAAAAGAAGGGAGGGAGAGAGAGAGAGAGAGAGAGAGAGAGAGAGAGAGAGAGGGAGGGGGAGGGGGGGTTTAACCATACCATTAAAGAAGGTAACTGAGCTTCAGACAAGTAATCCATAACCATGATTGACCATCAACAGTATATTTTTCTATGTTTGATTTATTGCATCCCTCTTATTGGGTTTCTTAAATAACACTTAACTCTATATATTTTCACTTGGTGGTTAGTCATTCTCCTTTCACTTTTTTGGCAGCACAGGTAAACAGTAAACTTTGTGATAAGTTTTCTGTGGATCATTATCCTATGCTCTTTTGGGCCCCTCCTTCTAAATTTGTATCTGGTGGTTGGAAACCTAAACAAGAGAAAAATGAAATACGTATTATTGATGATGCTCGGACAGCTGATCGATTGCTTAATTGGATCAACAAGCAAATGGGCAGGTATGAGGTATTTACATCTATTTCTTTTTTGAAGGTAATAATTCTATTGCACTATATGTTTTACTTGAAACAAGTATGATGTTAGAATTTACTATTTCAATGTTTGATTTTTGACATATACATTTAACTTTTTTATGGTGTGTTTTTGAAATTTCTCATACTTTGTATCTTTTTATTGGTAAGTTACACATGCACCTGCAGGTGTTAAACCCATGACCTCACCCTTCATCCCACTACTATAGGAGGAAGTTCCAGTTGAGCTATAGCTCATTGGTCTCATACTTTGTATATTTGTGGTGCATACATTCAATGCAAAGCAAATTTGTCCTTTAACTAATGCCTCCTGCACAAAGATGAGTGCCTTATTTTGCCTAGTTAGAAAAGTTTCTCATGTGCTACTTGATGCTAAATAAGGAAAGTTTAAAATTAATGGAAACTTCAATAAGAGATCCACAATATTATCAACCTTTTATTTATCATTTCCTTTCTTTGTTGACATATCTGGATGCTTAACAATGGGGTTAAGTAGGTCTTGGTTTTTACTTTTTCAACTATGTAAATTGTCAAAGGAATGAGTATCATCAGTACTTGGCCAAATATTTTGTTTGATTTTTTTAACCACTGAAATGTGCCCTGTGCCCCCCCCCCCCCCCCCACCTCTCTCTCTCTCTCTCTTCTTTTCTGTGATTGTGAGGGGAGTCAGAATTCATTTAAGTAAAACAAAAAAGAAAAGTATGAGATATCTAGAATTACTTATGAAGGTCATTTTTATAACCAGATATTTTAAAAAAGGAATTGAACAAAATACTTGTAAAGATGTGTTCTTATTTACCTTCAAGAGTTGTTCTTGCTACTAATTCTAATGTGCTTTAAACTTTGCAGCTCTTTTGGCTTGGATGATGAGAAATTTGAAAATGAGCATCTTTCATCAAATGTGTCAGACCCTGGACAGGTCATTTAGGGAGCATTAAATATAAATTTGTCTGCTTGTTTTACAAATTAATGTTTCTTCTCTACAAATTAAGATACTGACTCTTGCAACTTGTGAATTTTGTAAGATTGCACGAGCTGTGTATGATGTTGAGGAGGCAACATCAACAACCTTTGACATCATCTTAGAACACAAGGTATAACCTTTTTCTTTCTGGTCAAGCTTTATTGATTGAGCTCATTGGTATTAAGGAATACTACCTCTCTATTTTATACATTTGTTGCAGATGATCAAATCAGAAACCCGGGGTTCACTAATTAAGTTTCTACAAATTTTGGTGGCTCATCATCCTTCTAAAAGGTATAAAACTGAACTTTGAAGTAAGCCACTTATCTCTGCCCAGCATGCTACTTCATTGTTTCACTCTAGATATATATGGCAGGTGCCGTATGGGAAGTGCAGAGGTCCTTGTAAACTTTGATGAATTGTGCCCGTTAGACATGGACTTGACTAGTAAGCAGGAAAATAATGATGGAAAGGGTGCACTGGGGAATATTCAGATTTGTGGAAAAGAAGTTCCTCGTGGATATTGGGTAGACACTCAAAGGCCTTAATTTCCTTTATTAACATTTTTATTATGCTATTCTATGATTATATATAATGTATCAATATTATCTGTTGTACAGTGGTTTAAGAGATGCTTTTCTACCTAGGTTTTCATATTGGCTGATATAATCTTGATTCCTTTTTAGAGAAAGAAATATGTAACAACATTTTTTTTCCCAGTTACTTTTTATGATTTCTTTTACAATTGTCAGCATCTGGTTTAGTACAGTGGCATTGGCCAAGCTTTTATCAATTTTAAATGTAATAAACAATAAATAATGCACTTCTAACTATAGAGTCCCCCCCCCCCCACCCTTCCTCTTTATGCGAGTGCAAATATCATAAGCAGTAAGATTGCTAAGCTTCATTCATCATTGATGCAATCATGAGTGATGAGCAAATGCAAGATGCAAAAGACGGATGAAAGCGCATCAAAAAAAGAAACTCTGATGCTGGTTCATTAAAGCTAGAAGTTACATTAGAGTTTAATAATTTATTGACTTTTGGTTAATTACTACTAGGGTCATTTGGCTTATTCAAGTTAAATCTAGAATTAGGTCAGGTTTATGGGTTTTACCATGAAGGACTTTAGTTTTATGTTATGGGTCTGGTCTAGTTTTACGTTGATGTTCTTATAATTAAGGTTTGTTTGGAGTTATTCGAGCTTGGTCCACTTCATGTATTATGCTCAGGGATCACTAATCAAGGTTTTAAGTTTGTGTTGAAGGGAAATAATAAAAATAAAGTCTTTTTTGTTCCGTTTTATTGCTTCTGGAGGGTATCAGTTTCAAGCTCCTTGGCTTGTGAAATTCTATATCTCACTGGCATTAAAGCCTTTCCGGAAATTGTAGAATATTGTATCTGCAACATTTTAATCCATATATGTCAGTGTATTTGGGTCCTCCGGTACTTCTGGCTGTTCAACTTTCAACCTGGCCTATTACTGTTATTATTGAATACTGTTTCTTGAACTGTTGTATTTAAGCCAATGCAATTCGATTGGGTCAAACTTTGAGCTTGCTTATGAGCTTTTGGCCAGGACCTTTAACATAAGATAGTTCAAGTTAGATTTATAGAAATGCTCAATGTCATTCTGGAAAATTAATCAATATTTCATGCATAAAATATGGTCTAAGCCTAGCAGATTCTGCTTCTGATGTATTTCTCATTCTCTTGTCTCAATTTGAAAAAATAAATGAGATTCGTGAGAATATCATTTCAGACAATTCAGTAGACGTAAAATGTGTCCTGTCTAGCAATGAGTTCCTTTGATTTTGTGAAAACTCTTTTCACCCACTTATATGAAATTTTATGTGGTTGCTGATTTGATGATATTGAACTTGAGGGGGTTGAAACTGTATACAAATTTGATACGATTTGAGTAATAATATTGGTGGATTTTATTGTTTGCCGAGCATCAATGCTTAAGCCATTTATTGAGTCTCTGCTGAGGTGAGTGATGTGCCAAGTTAGTTTGGAATACTTAAATGCCTTTATAGTAAGATTGTCAGTTTTCAGATGCCTATAACTAGCTAGTAGTCTAATACCTTAACTTTTTTAGTGAATATATCCATTCTTATGTTCTATGGTTATATGTTGGCTAGCTCGGTTCAGTTTTCTTGTGATTTTATTTTTTATTACTGGAAGCAAATCCCTAACCATTTATATTGTCTTTGCATGTTCTTTCGCAGATGTTCTGCCGTGGCAGCAAGAATGATACTAGGGGTTTTAGGTAGTGGTTTGTTTTGCATACTCCAAATTTTGATTAACGGTTTGGTTTTCTTAGCATGTATCTTTTTCACATTTTAATATTTAGAATTTTACATGTGGTTGCCTTTCACAAAATTACAAGATCTCCCAGAGAAGTGAAAAAAAATAAAAATCTGTACAACTGCCCTTTCACAGAATTCTTCATCTAGGACATACCTGATTTAATGTGATAGGCATATCTTTCTGAATTGCTGTTATAAGTACACTTATCTCTATTTGTGTTATACATTGGAAGGAAGGATTAAAATAGACATCATGTGTGGAATGTTTCTTTTAGAAGCGCATAATGGAGATGTGGATAGTTAAATTTATTTTCTGCTCACTTATTTGAATGATTTATAAGGAAATGCTGTGAATTCATATTTGTGAATAGTATATGGTGGGGATTAGTAGTTGGCTTTACCGTTGTACCATTTCTTGATGTGTCCTAAGATGAAGGTGACGCTACTGCTTATTGCTTTCTGGAAGTTTCTTCAGGAAACAAGAAATCCTTTTTTGTCTTTTTAATTTTTTTGTGTTTTTTTGGGTACAAATGAAACGTAAAAGTACTTCATATTTAAGATAAAGTAGTGTGTTGTGTGTGTAATGTATAAACACATCTTAAAAGTCAACTTTAAATTTTTAGTATAATTTTTTTTCTTTATCATAGACAAAATGAGACAATAAATTTCTTTTTGCTGTATATGTTTCTCTTCTCCTTTTCTTGTATATAGTAAATTTTGATTTTGAGAGTAAGAAGGTGCTTATGAGATTGAGATGGTATCCTGATGGTGCTTTCCCATGATGTCATACACAGTTTTGCCTCCTGTACTACAAGTTTACAATTCCACTGATTACATGTTAGTTATATGATTACCTGCAATCACTAGTGCAAGTACAAATTTAAACAATAGCTGCTGCTTTAATTTGGTTGTTATAGCCTCACCACTAAAGTCTCCTCGCAACTATGGGAATTATTTTCAGTGGTATTCTTTTGACAAGAAGCTTTCTTCTCTCTCTGTAGTTGTGGATTATGGGTTTTGCTGCATTCACTCTCTGTGAGAGTTGAGGATGGAGAGAGCCAGTTTGCATTTCAAGCTATTTGTGAATTTGTACACAACTTCTTTATTTGTGAGGAATGTCGCCAACATTTTTATGAGATGTGTTCAAGGTATGTGCTTCTAATAAATAATGCATATTTCGAAGGACAATTGTCCTCAAAACCAAAGGAATCTCCTACAAACCATTATGTGGTGATTCATATGACCATTCATGTATATTTTAGTTACATGATTCATTATTGAATGATTAGAAGTACAAATGGAGGGTCCTTTCAATTGCAATGTAGTGGGTTGGAAGAACTTGCCTCCAAACCAGTTTTAAGGAAAATTTGTCCTATTTCAAATCCTTTAAGCTTCTTTCAGCTAACTTAAGCTAAAAGTGAATAGTTTTGATTTTCAGTGTCTCTGGTCCCTTCAACAACACCCGTGACTTTGCCCTTTGGTTGTGGAGTTCACACAACAAGGTCAATGAGAGATTAAGCAAAGAAGAAGCCACTCTACGAACTGGGGATCCCAAATTTCCGAAGATGATTTGGCCTTCAAAGCAGCTTTGCTCTTCCTGCCGTCAATCTCAAAGCCAGGGAAATAATGGAATTCAGTGGGACCAGGATGAGGTGTTCAAATTTTTGACTGATTACTATGGGAAAAAGCTAGTTTCTATATACAAGGACAAGAATAATCATGAAAGTGATAAGTCTGGTGCGGCTCTTGATGATTTGGTGGTCTCAACAAATGCTTTTGTGGTGCCTTTGGGAGCTGCATTGGCAATTGCTGTTGCTAGCTGTGCATTTGGAGCACTTGCTTGCTACTGGCGTTCACAGCAGAAAAGTCGGAAGTATTTTCACCAACTACACTCTTATAAAGAAATATGATAATTAGGAGGGTAATGAGCTCTTTCAAGAGGGTTTAAAGAAGCAAATCATAAGGAAAAAAAAAGGGGGTTGAGGGGGGAAAAAAAAAGAGAGCGAGAGAGCTAGAGAGAAGGGGGGGGTTGTTAGGAGGTTTTTTCATTTGCTTATTTTGTTTTTGTTCCGCAACTTTTCAGGCCAAGAAAAAGCTGGAACTAAAGATTGTTAGGAGGAAAAAATACATACAGGCAACAGCCAGGTTAAATCAGTCTCTGAATAGGGGGGGAGTCCAGATGAAAAGACTTGTACCAAATACCCTGCTTGAGGTCCTCTTCTGTATCCTCTTTCAGAATTTTTTTTTGGTTTTCAATTGAAATGGACTGTACAGATTTTTATCACAATCATAATTTTGACAGAGAATCACACTAGATTTGTGCCTTTTTTTTTTAATAAATTTTTTGAAGTTTACTTTTTGTTGATCATACGGACCTAGTCAAGAGGGATTAGAAGAAGAGTAATGACCTTGTATGTACTCTATTTGAAATATGGAGTCATGATTAGCAACTCCATAGGATTTGGAGTTTTGGACTTATGCAGACTTTGACCTGATCGTTACATCATCCACTTATTATTAACACTTCTCTTTCTTTGTTTTTTACTTCTCTTTACTTTTTAAGTAATGGTGACTTGTATTGGCGGCTTGAAGAAATAATAATCAATTCGAAATTATGTCCCCCTTTCACCATCTTCTGGAACACTGAATAAAGTTAAATTTCAGTGCAAGTCGGAAAATAGGGTGAATTACACCTTTATAAATTTGGAGTTATTTTCATTTGGATTCTTATTGTTTTATTTTTATCTTATATAAATTGGTCACCGAACTTTCGGATCATGTTGTATGTAACCTTTTTATTTTTTCTTCAAAACCAATCAAACTCGTACAGTATCCATTTTGTCTCTTGCTAAGAGAAGTAGCAAAGAAAAAGGAGAAAGAAAAGGAAAAAAAGAAAGAGTCTAGAATGAGTGCGGAAATAAATTACAAAACGACATCATTTGGGAGTGTTTAGGTCTTAATGACAATCCAGCTAACAGAAACAGACGGAAGTTTAGGTATGTGTTGAAATAAAGCAATACTTTATAGACCAAAGTCGTAAAGTGCAAGTTGAAAAAAAGAAGATATATTTCCATTTGATGGTATGTGATAGATTTCTAGGTAAGACGTATCTTGAAAAACAAAAGAAGTTCGAAACTTGTAATATCAAATCATTGGAATGGATGGATACATCATGTTTGTGGTATTTAAATTTTCACAATTGTTGTTTCTGAGCTGTGGCCATCTTTGGCTGTTGAAGGCCTTCATAGAGAGAAATAAGAGAGGAAAGAGTGCACTGAATTCTAAGAGGAGCATATCCAAATTTTTTTTTGTCCATTTGTCCGTTAATAGGGAAATAGTGCAAAATGAGAGAAGATTTTAAAGTAAAAGATTAACTTATGCAGCTTGTCTTGCTTCATTAACTTGGTCTACTGACTAATATCAGTCTTTGAGACATGAATGCCAACTGGGGTATTTACAATACAGACATACAACAATGATCTTCACCTTTAATACAATATTGGCTTGTATTCTTTTGGTATATCATGTGTATATACAGTTGGATACTTTTCTGACTGTACAAAGTATTCAGATGATGTGCAGCAAGGGAAGTGCATATGTTAAAAGCTACATCCAATAGAAATTTGCTCTATAATTGCTTCAAGTTTTGCCTATTGGTCTGAGAGATGGCAAAGGAGAATCATACTTGTCCTTTGAAAGTATCTTATCCCAATTTCCATTCATTTCACCTTGAAACAAGACTAATATAAAGATTGGAAGATGCTACTACTAATCACAAGCCAAGACCAAATTTTCTTCAATTGCAGCGGCTACACTTGAACACGAATGATATGAGGCTGGAGCTGCAAGGTTGAATCCTCAATTTCATCATCAGATGAAGCGATTGGTGAAATGGAAGGCTCCTAATGTCACCCACCAGAACAAGGAAATTGAAAAATAAACTTCACTGAGAATTGGCTATTAGATGGTTTAAGGTTGCAGAAAACTTTTAAAATTAGAAAAGAAGTGAAAGGTGATACCATAATAGGAACTAACCTGTTGGTATCTACGGCGCTGGAGAAAAGTTACTGCTCTCACCATAACGTAGATTGGCAGGATAATTCCAGCTGTTCGTAGAAATAACAACTGCAAAGAATGGTATGCAATTGTACTTATTTACAACTGAGGTTTCATCTTTGTTTTCATGAAATGAAATGGCAAACGAAGAAGCTTACCATAGAAAGCGGGAAAGAATAACCATTGCCTCCACTAATTATGAGAGGAAGAGTATGCCGTAAAATCAGAAGAACCATGAACTGCAAACAAGAAGCGCATAAGTTTGGAAGAGGCATTGGTCAAAATGATTGCAATGGATCAATGATTCTTTAGAGGACTTGTTACAACTATATCTAACCTATATATAGGTTAGACGTTACCATTTTTTTTTTTAAAGTTAAGGTTACCATTTTAAAACGTTGAATAGAATTTATACACACACATGCGTGCACAGAGAGAGAGAGAGAGAGAGAGAGAGAGAGAGAGAGAGAGAGAGAGAGAGAGAGAGAGAGAGAGTATGTACAATGAGAGCAACTGAACGGAAACACATCAAACTTCTTGTAGTAGAAGCCGAGTATTCATCATAGTCAGGCTCCAGGAAACTACGGTTAGCTGAAACCATTGCTATAACACGGGGACTATTTGAGTCCCTTCGATATATCTCCCAATTTCCCCTGGGAAAACCACCACAGAAGTACATTGGTCAGGTTGGAAAATAAAATAAATAAAACTCACATTCCAAATTAAAGGCAATGAAATATATATCAGAAAGTTCATATAAAGATTACCTGAAGTTCATTGGAACACGCCCAAATCGAAACAGTGGGGGAGGAGCAGTATAATCAGGCTTAAATTGCTGAAATTCAAGAATTCAATCTTAGTAATTAGCTAAATTTGTAATGATTGGGGAAATGTAAAATAGAATATTATGCAGATAATGAAGTAGTCGAAACTCAGTGTTCAGTGATGGAAAGGTGAAAATAAACTATTAAGAAGCATGACTAGAAAGAGTATAAATCACCTGGTGGCATATCTCACACATAGTGTCACCTTTCTCATTACACCACCTTTGTACACATCTACGGTGGGCATACTGCAACAATCAAGAAACAAATATGAACAAATGAATATGACAGGGACATTCTGCACTAAAACCAATAATCCAGTGGCAAAATCAAATATATAAGAAAGGCATGTTTTTGAACAAATCATACTTTACATGGTAAATGAAACCATCAGTTGAGTCCTCTAGTACTCTCATTCTATTGAGGTGAAATGGGACAAGAATTTCAAAAGAAGACAAGAATTGCCAAAAAGACTGGATTGATGACTAAAGCTAAAGGAGCATTATAGTAGTCACAGTGTGAAGTCTTCATTACCATGTTAAGGAATATGCAACATGACTTAAAGATTCAGCCACACAGTTACAAAGATTAGAAAAGTGATCTCCAATTAAAAACTCCCAAATTTAGTCCTTTCTGTTTCATGATCCACATCCAGACAATGCACCTCTTTCTAGTTCATGCTGGACTGTCTTAATCTACATCCAACACAAAGGCCCTATCTGTGACTCTGTGTCAAACCTCCCACCCCCCCAAAAAAAAAAAGAGATTATTTGATGCTGGTGGGGTTGATGTGTACATGTTGATTATGATGACAGCGTGCTAAGTCACTTTGATAATTGCATCTTTTGATATGTGAACAAGCTTACTTTTCCTACATGTGGAGAGGACTATTAAGTTTTTTTCCCCTCCTTTTTCTCAACAAGCATAAAAAAACTTGCGCATGCAAATCCAGTCTTGTGAATTTCTCAGAATCATTACTTGCATTGATCAAAAGAAGCCAAAAGCATAGCTTAAGCCCATCACGTTAGGAATTTTAGATTTTATATTGGTGATTTTTTTTTTCAGTCACGTGTTACATGTCAAAAACTAATCAATAGATGAAGAGGATATATATATATATAAATATATTGTGTGTGAGTGGGTTGGGGGTTTGACTTGCAGTGTCAAGTATATATCAAGATAATGAAGGTCCATCTTTGCCAAAAAAAAAAACTTGTAGGGTAGCACTGAATCGATTTAGTTCTCTGGGTAAATTATATTTTGGTCCCCCAAATTTAAAAAAGGAAACAATTTAGTCCATTCATCTATTTTCCCATTAACTTAATTACTTAAGGGACCAAAAATGCAAGCAAGAAATGAACGGAAAATAGATGGAGGGACGAATTTTTCCTTTTCTGAAATTTGAAGGACCGAATTAAAACTTTTTAAATCTAGAGTACCAAAATCAAACTTATCCCAAATTGCAGGGACGAAAAGTTTAATTTACCCCAAATCTTTTTGAGACTAATACCAAATCAATAAAACAACTCTACATACAACTTTGTTGTTGACACTCAGTTAAATTCTGGGATTGTACAAATCAACATGAAGAACATAAGGGATAGACTAGGAAACCCAAAATACAAGTACTTAAACATTATAAAACAAACTAAAGGTTATCATCAAAGGAGAGGGCAACTGACTAACCTTCAAGCTACCACAGCAAGAGCAGGGTGTCTCCATATTTGAATCTTCATCCTCATCCTGGCATATCCTGCATTCCACCACTTTCCCAGGAGATGCAAAATCCACCTTCTTGGAAGAGTGATCAATTTTCATCTCGTCAATGATTACCACTGAGGAAGTGGCTTGCAGAGACTTGTTTCTGCTCTCAATTGCAGCTTCTAATGTGGATTCAGTGATCAATCGATCCACCAGCAACACAAAGTGATCCCCCATCCTCAAATTATCAATACCCACCAAAAAAATTAGAACTTTTCCAAGGAAGTATATCTGTATCCAAGCCTGAAAAAAAAAAATCAAAAACTCCTTGAATAAGCTCTTTTCCTTCAATAGAGTTCCTGGAAAACAAAACCAGTTCTTATTAAAAACAAAGCAAGCTATTTGAATAAGTGAATCACCAAACAAAAAAGAAGAGACAACATGGAGTTCTTTTTTATATTCAAAACAAAACAGGAGAAACTGGACCCCTCAAAGAGAGGACAAGGAGCAGAATTTAAGGCTCAACAAAATTTGCAAAGAATAAAAAACCAATAAATTCAAAGTTTTTGAAAAGGAGAAAGGAGTTTGAAAGTTAAGGAGGGAAGAAAGGGAAGGATTTAAAAAAGTGAGGAATCTTTATATATATGAACAATAAGAGGCTTTAATAAAACTGCATAACTTATAGAAAGCTGAACAATGAAAGAAAATAAAGGAAACCCTATATAGAAAGCTTCTCCAAAAACATTCCAAAGCATAAAAACAAGGAGGAAAAAGTACCCAGAAAGTAGAACAGAGAGGGAAAAGGAGAAAGACCCATGAAAAAAGAGTTCACCTTTTTATGAAACAAAGAACATAGAAGACAGAAAGTACAAGCACAAGGAAAGGAATTTATCCAAAAAGATGGGTATTAAAAAGGAAGGAATAGAGAAGAGACTTACTTGCAAGAAGGGGATCGTATTTTCTTAAAGCAAAGAAAGCTTTCTCTCTCTCTCTCTCTATTTATCTATCTCTATCTTCTTTCTAAGTTTGTGAGGGAAATCTCTGTTTTGGAATGAAGCAAGAGATGGAGTGTTTTGTCTTGTCAAAACCCGATTTATATAACCAAAAGAAATTTACATTCATGGATAACTATTAAAATCTCTGTGTGTG
Organism: Castanea sativa; assembly: GCF_040712315.1. Classification (NCBI taxonomy): domain Eukaryota; kingdom Viridiplantae; phylum Streptophyta; class Magnoliopsida; order Fagales; family Fagaceae; genus Castanea; species Castanea sativa. Next base: position 54,478,959 of record NC_134020.1, read on the forward strand.
TCTCTCTCTGGCAAGAAATGTAAACGTGGGTGTGTCCTATAATACATGTCTTGTAAGAGAGAGAGAAAGAGAGAGATTCCAACGGCAAGTCCGCGAGTGACACGATTGTCCCTGTACATTACCGTTATTGCCGTTAAGACTGCCAGAGAGTTGCTCATCTATTTCACATTCCTTCTCTTTCACTGTAATTAGTTTTTTAATATGTATTTTTTGCTTTATTCCCAAACTTAGGTTCAATTTAAGTTGTGTACCATAAATACGTTCTAGAATGGATACAGGAACTGGGTACTTGAATTAGGGATGACAACATGGTAAAGTGGAATTGAATTATGGGCGTCCGTCCCCTCTTTAGGATGTGAAAAATCCACGAGAGTATGACAGTTTAGATATGACATGTTAAAGATATTTTACTATTTCTAATGAAGTGGTTTGACATAAAATAGTTGGAGCCTTAGAGACAATAAAAATTAGAAAAGCTTTTGTAAGAGTACTTTAAAAAAAAAAAAAATGTGCTATATGGGAATGATAATAAAACATATTAAAAGGATTATATATATAAATATGATTCCGAATTTGGTAAGGATGGGGTGTTAAACTCATATTTTACACCATCCAATAAAAGATTTTGACATTAGTATTTTACTTAAAATTTAATACATCCTACCACATCCTACCACACCTAATAAGATTTCAATAAACTCCCAATTTGGTTGGATTTATATATTAGTATTAGCATTGATTAAGTGTGGTTATGTTTATTCTTAAATATGTAATAAGATAATGTGGTATATTAAAATTGAAAGGGTAAAACACGGGTTATACACACAGGTATGTGTATGTGAATGCAAAATTAAGTAAAACCTATTCTCGACCCGCTACATTCTTGAGGTGGGGAATCAAGAAACCCCACCTAGTGTAGATTAGAGATGGACAAATTCTTACCTCAAATAAATACTGTTCTTTAAATACATTATATTAAATTCTTCCATTAAATTTTATATTTAGATTTCTTAATTAAATTTAAGCATATACTTTTTATAACTTTTTTTCCCGCCATGTTACATTGTACTTGGTCGTTCTTTTTTGTTCACTGTAGTAAGACTGTGAGGCATTTGGCCAAGGAGAAACATTATATAATATATTATTATGATCTAGGATGATAGGCCTACATTATCTCTTGCGTCACAAATACAAGTGTATGATTCATGTGTATTTGTCATATACAAGAGTCCTGAATGACAGTTGCTATTGGTCATCAACTTGAAGTGCACTTTTAAATTTTGTAGCCATATATGCAAATTGCATGCTCTTTGTTTTTATATATATATATATATATATATATATATATATATATATATATAGTGCATAATAAGCAATAAAACTCTTTAACTCCAAGCCTACTTCAGAAAATATTATCCAGTACAAGTGATACTCTTCTTGATTGCTACCTTCAACAATGGGATTGTACAAGAGGTAATTTTTCAAATAATAATAATAATAATAATCTATTATTCATGCACTCGTGACCTCAATTCAAGTGGTAATGGGCCAGAGTGGAATGCATTTTTCTGGGCAGTGATTTGGGCTTTGCGTGGGTCCCTTTTCGAGTATTTTCTTTTTTACAAGATATATTATCTAACCTGTACGGTATGATAATTGATAGCTGCTTTACTTATTGAAAATGAATTGGATGTCCATTTTTTATAATGTAAAATTCAAATTTAAAACGTTTTCCTATAAGAAAAAAAAACTTTTATCTCTATTGGGCATGAATTATTATTTAATTACATGAAGGTAGTTAGCAACTTGCTAAAAGTCTTCAAGAATTTATTTCAGTGACTTTGATACTAAACCTTGTATTCATTAGAATTGGAGTTTATGGAGTAGTAGGGGACTCCCTAAGATATGCAGCTTTAAAATTTTCACAAATATGGGACCAGAGAAGATTTACTCTTGTTGAGGGTAAAATCTAATTAAAGAGAAACAGAAACCAATCCTTATTAATCATGTGACATCAATCACAATCATATTATATTGTCAAAAGTCTGATTTCTTTTTTTACTTTTTCTTTTTTGAGAATCTTGAAAACTCTGATTCAATCATGTCTTTCATGTGACTAAGGTTAATGTTTCATTGAAAATCTTTGTTGCTCTCTCTGTCTCTCTTAACCAGGTTTATTTTCAGTCATAAAGTACATACATAAGAGTGAAAGAGTAAAAGAATTTTCATATTTGTCTTGAATTTCGAGTTTAGAACTCCAAATTGGACCTTTGACTGCTGACTTCTCCAAAGAAGTTAATCTGTTTACCAAGTGTTTGGTTGACCCAATTGGATATGGTCTTATAAATCTATATGAGAGCAAGACAAGTTGACTTGTTCTTTGAAAAAAACAAAGAAAGTTATTCATTTCAGTGGACTTTTTATACCCAAAGGTTTGGTTGGTAACCCTCCCAATTAGCATCAGCTCATATGTCATTGAAGAAGTCAAAGTTCAACATCCCCACCTTTCCTGAGATGGTTCTGATTCTTTTCATTCTACAATTGCATCAGGAGGGGAAACTCCAAATAGCATCCTCACACCAATAAAAGACACGTATAGTACTATATATTAAGATAATACATACCATTTCATTGGTCATCTAGTTTGTTAGGCGTCACCCATTTTTTCATGTTTGAGTGGCCAGGTGCATATATAATGGCCACACATGAGTCCTATATGGTTGCAACATAGAATCGTCTTTTAAGTTTATTCTAATAAATATTTAACAAGATAAGGTGTGGTTGAGCAACCATTTTTAAAGTTTGCATGGGAGCATCAAAAATGGCATTGGCTGAGAATAAAAAATTAAAGCATAAAATATTATTTTAATCCCTAAACTTTATAAAAAATTTATCTTTCATCTCTATACTTTGAAATGTTCGTTTTTCATTTATAAACTATTAAAAAGTTCATCTTTCATTCTTAATTTATTGAAAAAAATTATTTACAAAATTTTTAGATGAAAAAAGATTTTTTTTTTTAATTTTTTTTTTTTAAATTTAAGAACGAAAAACAAACTTTTGGTAAAATTTAAGAACTAAAATTGTATTTTACATAAGATTGTATATCCTATTATGAGTGTTTTGTTTTATTATCCATCAATCCAAGTTTGTTATAGGTCACTTTCTTCTTCATACAAAATAATCAAAATTTTGAAAGGGAAAAAAAAATTTGACATGTGATATACAATAATAGATAGGGTCCTAAAATGACATACTCATAATAAAATAGAAGATTTTTCTTCATTGGCTGCATGATTATACCCTGATGATTAAACAATTACTACTGATTGCCTAATTTAGAACTAGGTAGATTTTATAGTAGGGAGTATGTAAAAGATGCACATTATAGAAACATAATAACTAGTTGGTGCAATATCCGTATGAAGCAGGTGAGTTGTTGATCCATCATTAAGCTGAAAGTGGAGTATTAGTTAGGCCTAACATTGTTTGTAAAATTAAAAAAATGACATCCAAAAATATTTTCTTGTGAGTGACGGGTATAAGGGGACACACATAACCTAGTGAGTCAACATACAAGAAAATTGATTTAAGCCCAAGGAAAGTACGGGACTCATAATAATTATACTATCTAATTTTGTAGCTTACCAACTGAATTTTACTCTGCAAAAAATTTGCAGTTGTTGAGGAATGAGGATCTCATAATAATTTTTTGTTGTTCCACCAAGAGCAACAAATTTTAACAACAAAAACCTTAATGATCAAGATCAACAATGATCACCAAAAGCACTCACACCCAACAAGAAGTTTAATTGTGTAACAAATTTAGCCCAAGTCTTTTGGAATTTGGTCATTAATTGTAGATAACCATTCTAAATACTGTGTTAACAACCATGTACAAAACAAACAAAATTAACATTTAGTCTATCGCATAATTAATAAAACTTAGTGACTTACTATCATTCAAGTTAAATATGTTAACGCCAAAAGCTTTTTAGCTTAACTAGTTAGTATTTATTGATATTTTTAAGAGAGATATATAGGATTTCATTTATTGCCCCTTCTTAATTGTAACTATTGAATTATATTTTAACTATTACAAAATTAAAAAAAAAAAAAAAAAGATACAAAGTCCTAAATATTCCAAAAAAAAAATTGTTAATTGATTTTTATAAATTTATAGCAAAGTTGTGTTTTAACCCGTTAGATCAACATGTCAAATTTGTAATACGTCAAGTTTCAAGTTTGACCAATTTTCCATGGGTCAAACATTCCTCTACTTATATCTTCTTCTTTTTTTATAAATAATTTTAGGAATTTTTTTTTGTGATAAATAAGTTTTTGAATATAATATAATTTTTTTTGCAACTTACTTTATGAGTAGTGGAAAAAATCTAATTAGTCCATGCAAAAGTGTTTGTTTACCGTTCACATTCGATTACTTAACAAATTATAGAAAAATTGTGTCTCTAAACTTTTTCTTTTTCATTTTTTTTTATTTGGGCATTTTAATGGATTTATGACTAATTTTCCTAGGTCTAGAAAAGCCTAATCCTAGGATGCGTGTAATCAACTGTCTAGTATATTTTGCTAGGTCTAGCGAAACCTAATCCTTGGATGTGTGTGTATATTCCTTTGAATCTTTGATTTCTTTTCCTTTTATAATTGCTTGATATTCTTATTTTCTATGTAGTAAGGTTAAAATAAAAATAATATGAGGTGCGGTAAATTAAACAACTATATTTAGGCCTGCATGGGAGCTAAGACGATGTTGACTAGTACTGCATGAATACAAATTGTCTAATCTCAATTATTTTTTAATTTGCTAGATAGGTTGTTGATGGAATGATTAACCTTACATAATCTATGAAGATTTATTTATTTATCATCTTCTAGTTGAGTAGTTGAGCTAAAAATCTATTATTAGCTATAATTGACGTCTTTGTTGAGCATTACATTGGTGATCATTAAGATTAAGAATTGAGTTCTTTCTATTTATTGGTCAATAGATTGCGGAGGTTAGTTAGGGGAGCAATTAGGCAATTATAGTAGGATCTACTAAGAAAAAAAAAATGTTTATTCATACAAAACAAAGATTTTGAAGGATACACTTTATATTTTATTTAATTCATTAACTACTCCCCAAGGGAAAAGACAAAGTGGAGTTTTTTCACATTAAACTCAACATGAATCTTACCTATTTTACTTCTAGGTAAGTCAGGGTTTTGTAATTCAATTGGTTGACACTTTCTAATGTTCCCAACTCAAATATCCAGGATTTAATAAATTCCACACACTCCAACTATCGATGTAAAAAAAAAAACATCTGAAATAACCACAAAAATTAAGGCTTTACTTGGATCATAAGAAAGAATTCATCCACACGCATGAGCGCATACATACACACACACACACAAAAGAGGAAAAACAAATGCCAATGCCATTCAAAATATTTTCATTCCATAATATGATAAGAGCAGCACAAATGACAATAAAAATCAATACATCGAGAAGAAAACTTTTATTCAATTTTCCCTTTGATTGCTATAATAATAAGACCAAATTACTCATAATCAAACACTACAAGATCAAAGAAGCAACACCTCTTTTTAATACCACGAGTTCATTAGCCTTCCACAAATTGTTGCTTCTCCATAATTAACTCATAGAAAACATAGAGGCCACCTCACTGAAGATCGCAGCAACCATTGCCATAATGTTTCCAATACTAACAAAGAAACAAAACGAACACATTGTAAACAACTGATGAGTAGTTTGCGATATGTCTAGCTGCTTTATAGGCAATAGAGAGGCACGCATGCATGGCTGGACTTTTGAGACTTTTGAGTTTCACAATTAATGGGGAACTCAGAAATTATTGATATGGCTTATGCATGCATTTATGCACAAATTCCCAGTGGACCTTCATCATTGGGGTGTTAAATTAATTAATGGATGTTGCATTGGGACAGAGGACTTGTTCTCAAAAAAATAAATGTCAAGTAAAACTGTAAAAGCCCATTGAGCTTCTGACCCTTTTTGCTGTATCTTCAATTATGGACAAAACTTAGGATTTTTTTTCTTCCAAATGGACAAGATTTAGTTATAGTTTCTTAGATATAATTCCTTCCATTATAATCATACTGAACAATTTGGGGTCTAATTCTGTAATCTCCGAAGAATTAATTCTAAAAATAAAAATAAAAATTGGACTAATCTTGTTTATAATGACTTAGCTCATTTCCGATTCTTTGAACGGTACAACACAATAATAGCGCCTTCAACCATTGCCACTATGTTGTACTACACCTGTACATAGTTTTGACTAATACTATGTTTTCACAGGAGGGAATGTGATTTATTTTTTAATAACAAATAAGAGAAAATTGTGTATATACGTTTGTACATGCACGTTGGTAAAAATAGTCTCAAATATTTTTTTTAATTTAATAGTTAGGGTGTTGATCTGATTAACTTGACATGATCTGTCAAGTGTACAGTTTATTTATCATCTTCTAGTATTTAAATTAACTCATACAAATAAAATTAACCTCAAAGACGGTCAAAATTAGCACTGTTCATATCATTCTATAATATAAACTTCTATAAAGAGAATTAGGCGTAACTACACTATTGATCTCCGAAGTTTACATTGTGTGCGTAATTAGTCCTTCAAGTTTTAAACTGATTTGTATTAGTCATTTTACTAACTGTTGTTCATGATGTTAATTACGTGACTAACAGGACAATAACTTGACTTTTTTTTTTAATGATGCGGTATGTTTTTAATTAAAAAATTAAAAAAAATTAGTTTCCACATTAGAAACAATATTCACAACCCAATACCAACTAAATTTTTTTTTTAAAAGTATTTTCTACCCTAGCTGCCTCTTGCTCATGATTGGACTATTTTGTTTGAGCTAGACGTACAGTAGTAGCTATTTCTGAATAGCTGTATTAAGATGACAACATCTCACATCAACAAAAATGTCAGACAAATGTTGTTGTGAATGTGTTATTGCATGAGCTTCCTATGGCATCAAATTGTCTTTGGTACCTCAACTATTCAACATCAACCACAAGTTAATAACCTGGGTGACCTTTAAACATACATGGGTCTTTGGTACCTCAACTATTCAACATCAACCACAAGTAAATAACCTGGGTGACCTTTAAACGTACATGGACCAGTAAGCCCAATTGTAAATAGAGCCGAAACCTTGAAGCAATGCCTTATCATATAAGGCATTGCATTGTGATAGTGGTCCAACACATGAGATAGTACATTGATAAAAAAAAAAAAAAAATATCCATGAATAAAAACACATCATTGTACTCCTTCACATCACAATGCGAGAGAATCAAGGACGCAAGTGGCTGTCGCCTGGTGGCGGTTAGGGCTTGGGTTGTCGCCAGCGGCAGCTAAGGCTTGGGTCTCCACTGGCAGAGGATCCATGTTTGGATTTCTTTACTCTCTCCCCTTCTCTTTCTCTCTCTCTCTCTCTCTCTGGTGGATTTGTGATTTTTTTTTTTGGAAGCGGTGGGTTTGTGAATCAGTTGCATATACTGGTTTTAATTTGGTACTAGTTTGTGAATTTCTTATGTGTAAATTTATTTTGTAATTTTTAATAAAAAAAGCCACACCATTAAAAAAATGTCAAGTTATTGTTCCATTAGCCATATAAGTAATACCACTAAAAGGACTAATACAACTCAGTTTTAAAACTTAAAAGATCAACATTATAGTTTCATCAAGAAATTATATATTTTGGATGGATGCATATCCCTGATCGTGAATCTTGTTGGACAGTAAGCTGTGAATCTTATGTTTTTCATCCATGCAAAAGCTAAATTAATATATATATATATATATATATATAAAAGGCCTAATTACGCTATCTCTCGCTATGAAGTTGTTAGTTTTATTTGTAATATTAGAAAATTTGTAATTAAAGTAGGATAGTAAGCTGTGAATCTTATGTTTTTCATCCATGCAAAAGCTAAATTAATATATATATATATATATATATATATATATATAAGGCCTAATTACGCTATCTCTCGCTATGAAGTTGTTAGTTTTATTTGTAATATTAGAAAATTTGTAATTACTTTAATTTGTTCTTGAAAAGTTAAAAAAAGATACGTTGAATTTTAAAGGGTTTTTAGCTTTCCAACTAATATACTGCTATTAATTTGAGTTCTAAAGTCATGCCAATGGCCCAATATAGTGGATATACCCGTCTTAATGATCATAGATTAGGCTCTACCATAATTAGCTCTTCCTAGAAAAGAATTCAATAATGAGTCCTGTTAGCCGGTGCAAACAATTTTAAAATTTAATATCATTTTTATGAAAAGAATAAAAAGTTATCAAAAAAGTCGGTTTTCTTTTTGAAGTTACTAAAAATATCTATCTCTTAAATTAATACCTTTTCAATATCTGTTAACTTTTCTCTTCAATAATTGAGATTCACATGGGAGATTCACAAATGTCCTTAGGTGGATTGAATCATAGTAGTTACATGACCCTATCTAAAGACTAATAGTTTTAAGCTATGGGAAGCAATGTCATACGCGTTGTCGCCTTGAGGCTTGGAAATTATGGTCTAACTCACACAAAAATCCAAACTAGTAGGCCATGAACATAGGCGGCTGTACAATACATGGTTATCATTTTAAAGTAGATAACCTCTTTCCCCCACTTCTTGCAAAGGAAAACAATAACAATAATAAAGAGAGAGCCATCATTAGTACGGAATTGCAATATTATATAAGAGAAGAAAAAAGGGAAAGCCAAACAAATACCAATAGACAATAGTACCACTCAAAACTACTAGTTCATTACTTAATATGACAATTGTAGCACAAGTGACAACAAAAAGTAAAAACCCACTACATCGATGAAAGGCCTTTTATTCCTTTTTATTCATTAGTATTGCTATCATTATAAGCCATTATTACTCATAATAAACAACAAGAACAGAGAAGCTCAGAAGCAACACTTTATTCGAATAATACAACTTCATTATTAATTAGCCTACAAATGCTGCCACTTGACAAATAAGCTCCACAGCCAATGCAAGAATGGTGACAAAATTGCAAATGAACCAGAACATTGTGAAGAACTGATTGTTTTGTAAGCTTGTGATGTCTTTTTTGGAATAGTTTGTGATGTCTATTTCTTTGGATGAATACTAGCTTGTAATTTCTGGCTGCTTTATATAGGCACGCATGGCTTGACCTTTGAGCTTCACAAATTTTTGGGAAATTCAGAATATGGATTATGCATGCATTTATGCACAAATTCCCAATGGACCATAATCATTGGGTTTGAAATTAATTAATTGTGGATGTTGCATTGGATAGAGGAGATGAATTTTTTAAGTGAAAGCCCATTGAGCTTCTACATTTTGCCTGTATAGTAACTGCGGGAGGATTAAATAAGAATTTTGTATTAGATTATGAGCAAAACTCGTTTATTTTAGTATTAAGTACTATTAACCCTTGCCACTCACATTACTTTATGTCATATTCCCTTGCTGTTAACCACATTATTCTAGTTTAAAATACTGTTACTTTTAAGCTTAGTCACATAATCAATTGACTTAAAAATTCATCTCGGACTTTGATTTCAACAATACCAGATTATAAAATTTAAGCATAATCATTCGTTTATTTCTTTTCTCATAAAAAATTTCGCATAACATTTTATAAGCATCTATTAAATTTTCTCAAACTAAAATCTTTCATTCTTTATCATATCAAATTGTATTTCTTTTATACAAAAAATGAAACTTTTTATTTTTCACTCTCTCCAAGACCCATTAGGGGGGACATATTAGTCATTTTAACACCAACCGCTCAACAAACCCCAAAATAACTACCTTCCTATTCCCGCCCACACCAACCTATCTCTCACTGACACGTGTCAATTCCTTCCCGCCAAAACAATCAACTCTTTCCCACTCCAAATTTACATCTCATGCCACTGCCACTCACAAAACAGAGCACTCTGTTTTTTTTTTCTTTCAATGGCTTCTTCACTCCTCTTCACTCTCTCTCTCCTCATATCTCTCTTTGTCTACTCTCTCTCCTCTCCTCTCTCTTCCCAGACGATTCTCGATGCCTCCGAGATCCTCGCCGACACCGGCTATCTCTCCATGTCTCTAACTCTCGAGCTCATCTCCGATACTCTGTTTCCAAACTCTCATTCTCTCACCATCTTCGCTCCCTCAGACCCCGCCTTCATGGCCACCGGCCAACCCTCTCTCCCTCTCCTCCAATTCCACTTCTCTCCTTTCCCAATGTCCCTTGAAACCCTCAAATCTCTCCCATACGGCACAGAAATCCCAACCATGTTTCAGGGCCACTCGCTCACAGTCACTTCATCTCCGTCCGACGATCGCGTGTCGCTGAACAACGTTGACATTACCCCATTGCCAATTTTCGATGATGGGTTCTTGATTATATACGGAACCCGCGAGTTTTTCGACCCGGATTTCGAGGTTCGAGCCCCAGAATCCAGTTTTGGATGTGGGTTTTTGAGGACTAACTCGTTCGGCAATGCTAGCGAAGCTTTGAGGTCTGGTGGGTATTCGTTAATGGCGGGGTTTCTTGATTTGCAAGTGCTTGAGACCAAGAAGAGTGCTATGATGACTCTGTTTGCTCCTACTGATCAAGTCTTGGGGAATAGGCTCGGCAATTTCAGCGAGTACTCGTCTATCTTTCTCCGCCACGTGGTTCCGTGCCGGCTTTTGTGGACTGATTTGGTGAAATTCAACGACGGGGCTGCATTGCCGACTCAATTGGGCGGGTTTTCGATAAATATCACGAGGTCTGGTGGTGGCATATTGATGCTCAATGGCGTGCCGGTTTACTATCCCAACATTTATATCAGTGACTGGCTTGTTGTTCATGGCCTTCGCCAGGTTCTCGCGGTGCCATGGGAAGGAACACAAGAAGGAATTGCAGGAGCTTCGGATGAATTCGGAGGCAGTATCGAAGACTATACACCAGATTACGAGTTCTAATATGGCCCTGATGTTCTTGCTAGCTTCTGCTTTCTGGTGAATATCTCTGATGCCATGACTTTCTTGAATGTTAAAGAAACAAATTGAACACCTTGAATTTGCTGATATTCTCTGTATCTCTTAGCATGTTACTTTCTATGATTGTATTGAATTGCCCGTTTTCTTAGATCAATGACAAGTGACAACATTGAGCCAATAAAGAAGGAAAGTTTGGAACTTGTTATAAAGATTTGGTATGGTTACTTTTGCTAATCAAGTTCGAGCTATAATAAAAGGCTTTAAAGTCTTCTGCTAATCAAGTTATTGACCTTTTTCTGAATTGCCTGATTTCTTAGTTGAATGACACAATTTCTTAGGAATCTGTTGTGTAAAGAATTGGTACCATTAGTTTTAGTGGTTAGAAATGTGGGAGGAATAAGAGGCTTTGGAACTATACTAAAATATTTTCAATGTTTGCTGCTAATCAAGCTCTAGACCTTGCACAAGCATAAGACAAGCTTGAATTGTTTAATAGTAGGGCATTAATCTTAGTGAAGGTTTCAAACCAGAATTAGCTTTCAGGTAAATCTACAATGCATGAGGGCTACAGCATTTTTCTTTTTTTGTCCTTGGACTCTTATTGGATATGAAAACATGCAAGATATTAATAGCAGTATATTAGTGTTGGAAATCTTTGATAATGTGTTAGCAGCCATAACCTTTTATGACTTTATAGTTTGCAAGCCAAAGAGCACCTGATTTTCTTTTTTGAGCTTGTGCATAGCTATCTCTAGGTGGTAAAAAAAAAACTTAAATTCTTCACCCTAGCAAATTATAGGAGCACATGAGTAGTATGAGGAGTCCAACTGCCGTGATGTAAGTTCAAGTATAACTGAAAATTGACCTGATTAAAAGTGTACATGGAATTAATACTTTAGTTCACACTTAAATGTCAAACTCTCTATTCTATTACTTTGTATTTAATCAATATTCATTTTCCACAAGTGGAATTGCCTTTCTTCTGGTGTCCGAAGTCTTTGAATGCTTAAAATATGATAGAAACTGGTTCTTCTAATGCTTAGGTAGTTAGTTAGGTGATAAAATGAAGAGAGATCAGGTCCCATGTTCCTTTCTAACCCCATTAGAGTCGTAATTCTAAAGTCTAAATAATATACAAGAAGCTGTTGATATATTACCATAGTCACTTCCTAGCGCTATTGGAATAGAAATATGAATAGTATCATTTACGGGTGCTGGAAGATTAAGAGCATAAATGTACCTATGTTGTAGGTTACAGGTATATAATAGTTTATTTTAGGAGATTGAAGTGGCTTTGTTCATCATCTTATAAAAAAGTTTACTATTGTTATCTAGGCTGCATAATGATAAATACTTTGACAGTCACCTCGTACTTGTTAGCTAGAAGATGAGAATTCTGAGCTACAGATTTCATGGAAGAGGAATTGTGAAGAATTGGTTTAAGAATACTTTCAACTTTAGAAAAATTGAATAGATTGCCATACGTGTTGATTGTAGACTGGGAAGAAGCTAACTCCAGTTTAGGGGTAGACTTGTAAAGCCAAAAGCTTATTAAAAGATGAGTTATTCCCTTTTCTTCCACAGTAATGGAAATGCTGAAGCACTGTGTCTGAGTTTTGCACTTCTAAGTCTAAAGTTGTCTCTGTGATTGCCCCCATTTAAAAGAAGGCATGATCTGAGCATAACAACTTATCTGGGATTTCATGGTGCCAAAACTAATGCATGATTAGTACTTTCATAATTTACATTTTCATTTTTATGGCAATTGAAAAGTGTAATTAAATAAATCTCTGATTAATTGACGAAAGAAGGGGGCTCTAAACTGGATTCTGTCTCGTCAGTCGATTGAAAAAATGTTGCACTGTCAAACAAACAAAATGATGGTCATAACATCACTGCTACCATTATAAGCAGCAACCCTGGAGTGTCAGTTGATGAGGATGCAAGTGAACCATTTTAAAGCTTATTGGCAATTTTTGTCAATAACAGACTTAATAATCCCCGTGAGAGTAGACTGAGGTGGTGACCAATATAAAATAAAAGAGGGAAGTGAAGATTATTAAAAGCATACTCTAACAACTTTCACCAGGGCCAAATCTTATTTCTCTGCTGCATTTCAGCAGCAGGTCAAGCAGGTTGAACACCATCTTCATCTACCATTTCCCACCCCTAAAAGTACTCAAATTTAGCTTGATTGATCCTAATAGAACACAACTACTTAATCCAGATCATGTTGGCGCATGTGGCAAAGCAAAGGTCATGACAGGTATTACTGATTTCAAATTCCTAACAATTTCATATGTCAGAATCGACCAGTGTTTGACTGGGAAAATAGAACTTTGAAGGATCATGCTGCGAGGCTAAACAAAATAGGCTTTAAAAAATATCCACAAGAGTGGGGAACAGATTTATGACTGTCGTTCTAAACCATTTACACGTGTTTCCCGTGTTGGTTTGGATTAAGCTTATTTGGACAAAAGTACAATTATACCTAAACAAAATAGACTTTAAAAATTTGTACATTGGCAAGGCCTCAAGGGTTTAGTATATAGCCATTAGCCGCCATAGTTGAAAAAGTTTCATACCCTATTTAATGCATATAAAGGGAGAGTTTTTTATATAGCCACCATTTTAGAAAAAAGTTCCAGACTCTATAATGTATACTAGTGGATGCGAGGCGACAGAAAAACGTAACGAGTTTTGGTACGCATGGGATCAACCTAACTTCCTATCACAATTACACAGGAGACGGTCAGAAATATCAACCAATTGATTTGCTTTAACTATATATATATAATATAAGGGAATACACTGTAATTTTAGCCCTCAACTCAAAATGGAGCTTCGCCCCACTTTGGTTTCTTCCCCTAATAGGGGTATAAGAAAGCTCAAGATATGGACCTAACTACAATACTGATTTTCTACTATACAGTCTACACTTCACCTGATGGGTGATTCAGAAATTGGTACATCATTCTTGATGCTATTGTTGCTAAAACAGTTCTTGTAACTCATGCTGCCTTTTATTGGCAAGGTCACAAACACTTCCTCCCTTTGGGGGCGGTTTGCGTAGAGTATCCAAAGAACAAGACAGAGCAAGACTCCAACTGAAATCATTCCCAATCCTGCATTCACTATCTTGAGATAGTGGCTCAATGGTGGACAGTAACTTGTGGTGATATTTTTGAATGTGTCCCGGACAAAATTGCAATCCTGGAGACTAAGTAAAGGTGGAGTGTAGTGCTCAAGTGCATAGCTCTCATTTACTGCAGCCACCAGCTGTGCATAGATGTCCGGTGTCACCCTCCCAACGGTGGTGCACAGGCCAGATGCTGAAACTTTACATGTGTAGTTCTTCCAAACCTGCAAAATTTTAGATAACCGAATAAGATGTCTTAATCAAATCTCAGTTGCACATAATCAAGTACAACCCATTAATCAAAGACAGTAAGAGATACTGGTGCAAACTTCATAGCGTTTACTCTCTCATCTACATTCCACCTTGCACAAACTAATGCTCTATTGAGAGTTTATATGTAAGAAGCCATTATGCTGCAGTATTAAGTAATTTAGACGGCTTTAATTTTCTGCTCCTTTAGCCATAGCACATAGGCAAGGTTTTTAAATTGTAGGAATGAAGTCTTTTTGTAACATAGCAGCTTAGGAAAGTTATCACCTTCACGTGGGGACTGAATGTGTTTATCTCTTCCTTCCACTTATCACACCTTTCAGGTACATGTGCAACACGAATACTCCATTTCAAGTAGAAAGCATATGTCACATATATCCACAGCTGTATGGGATATGTCAAACTCACTTTTATTAAATCCTTTACTATCATAATCTCTTCCATTGCCTAAAACTAACTACCATATTCTCTTTCATGAAATCTTTGATAAATGTTTAAGCTCACACTAATGGGCACTTAAAGATAAGATTTTAAGACAACCTTAAAACAGCTATTAGATGGTTAAGGATTGTATATTAAATTTTTTATCTACGATAAATTTTTCCTCAATATAAAACTTCAAAATATTATATGAGGTGATATTCAAATCAAAATTATGTATGAACCACCTGATGTTTCCAGCTGTGGCTCGAATGTATCAATTTTCTTCAATTATATTGTATAACTTGGCACATCAAAGGATCTTAAGTCAATCCTTTTAGAGTTTTACTCTTTTGATTCAATAATTTGGTAGTTTCCAGAAACATATTTAAGCAAGCAGATTTCCATAACAAAAAAGATACCAAATAATTAAAATTGATAAAACATACCTCTGAAGCATTTGCCACAGACACCTCTCGAGACTCACACTGGCGATCTTGCAGCTGAGAGTCATATGGATAACAGAGTGGCGGCATCATAGGACCCGACTGATTATAATAGTATGGACTTTCCTTGGAGGGATAAGTATCAGCATAGGTATAGATAAATTCATTGACGACAATTACAATTTGATTGACAATTTTTTTGCTCTGCACAAGTGTCTGGTTTGTTGTCCTATGGTCAACACATGGAAGGACGTTGCTAAGAGCTGTTTCTGCATGTGGATATTCTACCCATTCCTCCATGGCCATGCAGGTATCAGAAACTGTACTGAAATTTCGAGAAACAGACTTCTATAAGTAATGGCTTTAAAGGATGTTTTGCTTGTAGTTCTAATTATTTTTTTGATAGGTAGCTTTTTGTTCTAATTATAACAAAACGCAGCAGTGGATGTAGCAGAACTTTCAAAGGTAAAAATGCTATATCATAATCAGGCTCTTATTTTGTGAACATCACATGTGAAGGAAAATTTGTGATAAAATATTAAGTTTTCAATTCACTTAGATAAGCAAATACGTATATAAATGTAACAGAGATGTATCTGATCAAAATCCGATTTCTTACTTGTTGAGGATTACGAAAACTCCACACAGGACAAATGTAATTGCAACAAGCAACCATCCACTTATTATGAATCTGCAACATTATGTTGGTGGTGTCAAATACAAATATGAAAAGCATCCAGCATGTTGAAAGTACAAATAATATTGGATGTGGCACGTCCACCAAATGCAAAGACAACTTACATGTGGATTGCATGTTTGTGCCCAAGGATAGACAGGACTGCAACAACAAAAATCAGTAAGTTACAAAGAGGAAAAAGTCTAGGATATGAGAAAAATAATAAAAGATATCATTAATTAGGATCTTTTCAGCAATACATACTAAGACCAATCAGAGCCAGAAGAAGCATTACTGCTGCCACAGTTATCAAAGCAGAGCGCCTGCAACAATGAAGTGAATATTAACTAATTAGCATCATGAGTGTTGAAAAGAATTCTAGATATAGATAGTACTAAAAACGCTGGCATATACATACACAGCATTGATGGCTTTCTTTATTTTGACTGAATTTTGGCTTGTCTTCTCTGTCAGCGTATCTGCTGCGGTATTAAGATCCATGTTCAACTTGTCAATATCATCCATGACATC
This sequence comes from Castanea sativa, assembly GCF_040712315.1. Lineage (NCBI taxonomy): Eukaryota > Viridiplantae > Streptophyta > Magnoliopsida > Fagales > Fagaceae > Castanea > Castanea sativa. Next base: position 54,495,492 of record NC_134020.1, read on the forward strand.
AGAAGGAAGGAACACCTGGGCCACACTAATGGTTTTTGCTAGGGAGAGATATTGAGTGACATTTTTTAGGATCCCCACGGTGTAATCTGACTGGTTAACAACGTAATTCAGAGTATGCAGCACTTCACCGTGAAATTTGTCCTGCCCAACCGAGAGAAGGATACAGCCAATCCTGTGTGACAAAAGGGTCAGGGAACATTAGCAAGAGTTACAAAAGAAACATCAATTTGGGGATTACAGAAGACATGATTTTTCATGTTAAAACTAGGAAATGCATGCAAGAAATGGGTTGAAATGTTGAGCCCAAGAGGGAAATGAAAGAACAAAGCATTGCATTTTTTTTGTTTTTTTGTTTAACTCAATGCATGATGAAAATGTCTAGTTATAACAAAGCAAAGGCATGGCATTTAGCACAAGGTGCAGAAACGTATTTATTTGGAAAGGACAACCTCTGACATGGAGGTAGCTCATAAAATGGTTCAAGGTGAAACACAGAATGATAAAATGCCTTTCTCAGATGACAAAATATTTGTTAACTTTAATCACCTCTACATAAACATAATAGAAATGTAATTCCAATCAACTTCAAACATAGAATCAAGTTGAAGAAGTTTTCAAATGATTGGAATAAAAGGACAGCACATGTAGATTTATACTGATAAGGTAAAGAAAGAAATCTAACTGCTAAAGTATTAGAGTTGAAACAAACAAAACAAAACAAACAAATAAACAAAACCTCCAATTACAAAGATAATAACTATTACAAAAAAATTGAGATTCAGAATATTACGCTGCAGCGCATGTGAAGAGTATAAGCAGTATAAGCCAAATCCTTTGTGAATGGTGTGATCCTTTCCCTTTTATGTTTATCCTCCATCCACAGCAATGATGAGCCGCAAGAGCCAAGCCAAAAGAGATAAACCATAGGACAGCAAGAATGAAACCAGGAGCACCTGTGAATCCAACAGACTGCAGATATAATGGTTAAAATACTGATGAATATATATTAGAATATCAACAACAACAAAAATAATTAATTATTTATCATCTCAGTCCAGCATGCAATCATGTAGGAAAATACCAACTGAAAGTACAAGGGAACAAAAGATTGAATGCACTGGATGAATCAATCACCAGTTGAGCACTGAAATAGAAAAATAAACGCCAGAAGCTAAAATACATTCATGCAAGACATCAAGCTCTGTTAAGCAGGAACAGGAATTTGAAATGGTACAAAAAAGATCGTCATTTCCCGAGCCCGCAGCTATTTATCTCACTATATATATATATATATATATATATATATATATATATATATCATACAAATAACAAGATATCTAGAGTATCTAGGATGCACGCCCTGATATTGAGCAGTTCACCGTGGCAGCACTTCAGAATGTATTTGATGAAGTATATAGATCATACTCATTTTTATTTTTTTATTATAATTTTTTTTTTTTTTTTTTTTGATTGGTAGGTTATGCGCGCACACACACACAAGTCCAGTGGGTGTTGATCCAAGCTATTTTCTTATAACCACAATCTGAGTTAAGCTTCCACAGGACCACAACTTTGATTCCTTCTGAAACTTTTCATTCAAAGGATGAGCTGATTGATGTAAAAAAATAATACTAGAAAATTGGGTATAGTGCCAACATATGAATCCCTCACTAATTTCTCTGAGGATATTCATATTTTTCATCAAAAGCTCTCTCTCTTTCTCACAAATCAAAAAACACAAAGAACATATTTTCTCCAAGTTTATAAATTAGATCTCAATTTCTCACAGACACAGAGAACAGTAAAAAATAAATAATCAACCACCCATCAGCTTGCTTGCAATTACATTTTAACCAAACCAATCAATCTAACAAACTAAAAAAAAAAAAAACATTAATGTGAAAAAGGGAAGCAGCACTTACGGCCCAGTAATGCCGATTGGTGATGTCCCAACCGCCATGGTAATGCCGAAGCCCGTGAAGAATGTCCGGCCTATTCGTCCGGTTTTCTGCCAAAACAAGCGTGCTCTGAGTGGCATCATCACTTGCAGGCCCTGGAGCCAGTGCAGCATCCGAGATTACATTCTTCCATGGCCCCAAGTTCTGCTCTCCTGCACCCACAATAACAAAAACACAAACACAAAGTTAAGAAAGTTCACAACTAAATCACACAGCACATAAGCTGCACCGACAGAAATTGATAACTAAAACGTAATCTTTAAGACTTTATAACAGATAAAACACATCTCTCCTTTGGCTGCTGAGAAAATGTGGAAAAATAGTGAAACCAAACAACAACAACAACAAAATTTTGCAAAGTAAAAGAAAAATAAATACCAGAACTTGTACACTGCCCAATACAACAAAAAGGTTTTACTTTTAATTCAGCTAAAGAAAGCCATTTATTGACACTCAAAACAAAATTAAGCTACATCATAATATTCACAATCTCATTTTCCTTCCCTTTCCTCAGGTTTCTCAGCAACCAAACAGAAGCAAAAAAAAAATGACACTTTCACCCATTACTCTTCTCCGATCATTGAACCAAGAAATGAGAACAATTAACATATTTATATATCCCTCTGGTTTCTCAGCAACCAAACAAACACACTAAAAAATGAAACTTTATCCAACCCATGACTCTTTTCTGATCAGTGAACCAAGAAATGAGAACAATCAACATATCTATATACGAATTAACATGCATACAAATTGTACGGACCTAGAATGAACTTGGCAGAAACGTGGTGGGGCTCATTGCTCACAGTCACAGTCAGAGCAGAAATTGAGCTGACAGCAACCAAAATGAAGAAAAAGGAAGAGAACCCAGAAACCAAAAACGCCTTCATTTGCCAACCTCTTATATCTCACTCACTCACTCTCTCAGTCAGTCACTGCAGCCATAGCAAACAAACCGAACCCAATTTCCAAGATCTGGGTTCGGACCAAAAAAACAAAGAAAGACTCAAACTTTCACAGTCTGATCACCATTTTTTTTTTCTCT